>NW_027281098.1:2500-117500 GCF_046629955.1 Centroberyx affinis
GTGGTTTCTCTAAAATGAGACACTTGCAGTACTGGTGTTTAGTTATTCATGCTGCTGTGTAAATTAGACATGAGGGTTCACCTGTGTTACAAAACTCCCACCTTGACTCAGAGAGAAAAGTTCAATGCCATTAAAATGAGTAATGGGGGTGACTAAGTTTTTATTGTAATCCAAGGAGTTTGATATGGGGTGACAGGAAACACTGTAATTTCTAGGAAGCCTGTGAAAAGTAACTAATCAAAGAATAACTAATTAAAGAAATGCCAATAACATTACAGCAACATTGTTTTATAAATGCAAAGTGTTTTATTTCTACTTTGTAAGTTTCAGAACGTTCCAACTTTTCATTTGTTGCACCTGTGCAGACTAAACAGTCTTCAAAAGCAATAAACAAGAAAAGAGACCACATCTCAATAAATTTCTCCTTTCCACTGAGACTTTTTAAGACATCACGTTCGACATGATAAGCATGAAATCGCTCAGCTTTCTGATGTGGTCATGAAGAGTTCAAGCCTCTTAGAAAAAAGGTTGGATTTGGGTTTTAGTTGCTTGGACGTGGCCGTCAGAACCCCTTGACAGAATATTTTCTCCACAAGGTCAAAGGTGATGCGGCGCTATCAAAATAAGACTGATGCCCGGCTAAGATATCCTTCCTGACATTTATTTCAGCTTGTCCATGTTAGATTAGATTGATTGAAATGATGGACTGTAAAACAATATGAATGATTTCGACATTCTGGCATGAAAAATATTTTGTTCTCACTGTGTTTGTTCATTAAAATTTGCTGTATGACTTTCTTGACCTTTTCTTATGTCTGTTTTTAACACAGATGCACAGGTATAAGCCTCTATAAACATTAACATCCAACCCCACATGGTGAAACTACAACAGTTATCACTAAGTATATGCTGTATATCTCATTAACCATTGCTCTGGGTGTCGGCCAAGAGACGCTGTTTTCTTTTTGGTTTGTTTTTGTCTTTTATTCCCTAAAAGATCACTCCTTTTGATGTGGAGGACACTGCCATGGGCCATGTGTCAGTAAAGAAAGAGAGGAAGACAAGAGAGAGGAATAAAAGAGGGTGAAAAAAAAAAGTCCTAATCCATAGTTGCAGGTGTGTTACACCTTTGTTACCCCAGCAGAAGTTCACAACAGAGTTGATGACAAAGGGCCGGGCCCCATGCAGCCCATTGTGGCCTGGAGAACAATATGGAGGCTGTGAATAGCTAATCCCTCTGGACCGCTGACAGGTTGGGCCTTTAAGCAACGTGGGGACTCATTTCTCCACTGGGCTGGGCCACTGTCTGACAGGGATGGGAAAACCCAGGCTACTTACAGCGGCTGAGCCTTCGCCCAGAGCGGGGACTGGGAGCCATTGTGAAGGGAAAATATTATCTCTATTGTCAGGTTGTGGCCATCTTTGTAATGTCAGATGATGAATTGGGGGAGAATATGCCACCGGAGGGGGACTGGAGCGGCAGTGGAACCGGCTCAGACTGTGTGAAAGCTATTCAGCCAGGTTAAGAAGTATTCAGTCTGAAACCTTGTCCCAAAACAAATTCTTTTGACCCCATTAGTGTTGCATGCAAATGTCGGTGTCCCATGTCATTCTACTAGCAAAAAAAGGTTTTGTTGTTGATGGTGATATTTTTAATTTTATTGGTATTAAATCTTTACAAAACAACCTATTTCATGCTCACATTCAGCCACTATTATTGGCATATACTGTATTTCATCCATTATGACCTGTTCTAGTCTTCATAAAATAATTGTCATATTAGTGACAAGGATATTTTAGGGAAAAACAAAACTATATATGCAAATTCTCACCTGGGCTATAGTTTTTGTAGGTGTGAAACACTTATAGGTCTGTTTCTGAATGAATGAATAAATGTTTTTTGACCTTTGTGTGTGTGTGTGTGTGTGTGTGTGTGTGTCACACACAACACACTTTTCTCCAGAAACTCTGAGACAATGGAGAAATATGCAGCCGGTGTGTACGAAAAACAAGCCCATTGAGAGAGACTGGGGGTGTAAAATCTCTTTGTGAGAGAGACAGAGAGGCGAGGGGAGGATAATAGGCCAGAGGGCACCGCCCAGTTCTTGTAAACAGGGCCGGGATAGCTCCTCATGCCCCGAGAGCAAAAACAAATATCGGTTTCTTCTGGGCTCCCATTGGCAGCGCTGGAACCAGGACACCACCCAGGCTGCAAAGTAGCCGTCCCAGCAGCCAGCCAGCAGCGCGGCGCTGATACTCACCTCCTGTCCCGTCGCCTGGCTGGGGAAACAATGAGAGGAGAGGCCGAGAGAGGACCGCGGGGCTTGGCTGCATGTTGTTTTGCCAACTCCTCCTCTACCCTCCCCACCCCTCCCCTACCCTCCTCACCTTCCTCTCTCACCCCTCCTCACCAATTTATGCATGTCCCCTCCCTTCCTCTCCCCTCTCTCTCTCTCTCTCTTTGGCTCGACCTTCCCCTTCAGAGGGTCCAGCTCATCCCGCCACAAAGAGCCTCCATTCTCTCCCGAGAGGAGGCTGCCACTCCCGCGCTGTAACCCAATCACCTGTCTAACAGAAGAGTGTGTCATCTCCACAGAGTAACAGGAAGTCTCGCGCACAAGCCAGATCTCTCTCTCTCTCTCTCACTCTCTCTCCGTCTCTCTCACACACACACACACACACACACACACACACACACACTCTCTTGTTCACACATACACACATGACATACATTTACATACATGTATGCACACTTCACTGATGTCACAGAAAAAAAAACATGCCACTGCAATTTTGGTATTTTTGTTTTTCATACTTGAATTGAAAGGTTACTTGGTCATTTATGTGTTGACTGGGTTTTATGACCCTCTGGCCCTTGTCATCTGTGATAAATCCATGGTATAATTTATCACATCACATAATATAATTTATTTGGGTGAGAAAATTATCATTCTTTTCATCGTGACTAAAAAACTTTTTGCAGATATGTGCTATTTGTCCGACAACAGTGAAATGTACGAATGTTCATATTTCAGTAATATCCACAGAAGCATGTAGGTACTTGTGCAAAAATGCTTTTCACGCACACACACAGACACACACACACACATATGCGGCAGTATTATTCAAAGTGACCTTTAGCAAGACAAACACTTTCTCCCACCCTTTCTTCCGATCCAAGCCAAGCTTTGGGTCTGTTGCAAGTGGCTTTAAACTTTTGGTTTCTCAGTTCATGGGCACATTCTTGGAGACGTTCCATTTGGATCCAGGCATCAGCAAGTTCACTAAGTGAGTGTGACTAGAGCTGGTTATCAAGAAAACTACATCCACATCCATGTTGTACTACTACCCCACCGCAATAATGGTAATTACTGCAATTCTCAGAAAGGCAATAGCCCAACTGTTATCTACAATTTATGTTTTAGGATGACAGTCTTGGGTTCAAGGGTCAAAATTTTCATACCTGGAAAGAATGTATTTGATAAACAACGCCTGAACACAGGAGAGGAACTAATCTCCCCATGGGGAGGTGTATACATTAGCCAAACGTGATTGAAATAGTTGGGGATTTACATATCCCTTTTCTCATTAGTGGTATTGAGTGACTGGATATTGAATAACAAACATGCTGAAAGTGGGTTTGGAAAGCTCAAAGCGTCCAGGCTGGATTCCTGCAGGCTGTAGGGCCTAAAGTTAGTGCTTTTGGGGGAGCTACAAAGGCAGCCTCAGTGAACCCCATTGTTGGCTTTGGACCTGTAGTTCCTTCCTGTTCATGGAAATTTTTCTACAAACGAAATATGTTTCGGCCATAACAAAAAAAAAGTTGGATTGTGCTGAGCCTTGATGGCTGAGAATGCAGTTTTATATTAAAGCAATGTGTTCCACCTGAATTAAGTTAAGGACAACAACTTAGAATATCCCAAAGAATTGATTTGAAAGAGGTGAAAAAGAAGAATAACCATCATAATCCAACCATAATATTTCTGTATGCAAAGGAGCAAAAGGGTAAATTCAATGGGGTTTTTTTTTATAACAAGGCTAAGTTCTCTAATACATGTATGTATATTAGTGGGACAATATAATTACATCCATTGATATTTGGTGATCAAACTTGGAGAGACATTAAGTAGAAAGATAAATCTGAGCCTGACCAAATGACTGTAACTGTGCAAGGAGTAAGTGCCCTACTTTGTCATGATCATGCTGTATTGTGAACCGATGCTGACCTCTGCTGGACATACTGATTCATGGGTTTTGAAAATCAAGACACTTCTGAGGCCACAATGGCAATTTGTATTTGTAGATAATCCTAGTATTTCCTCTAACCTGCTTGAGATACTAGAGGTTTGGGGTTTACTGAATTAGCACAGTGTTAGTAAGTTGCGAGTCCCTTTCATATACTCTCATCCTCTAACCTTGCTAGAACTCATTTACTTGTCCTTTGTGGCAAACCTGTCACTCAAACTAAGTTAAAACAAAAGTAATTAAAACAAAAGCTGTTGCAAGAACTGTTTGGAAATACTGTTTGACCAAGTTGACACACACTCTAATGTCTCTGCCTTTGGTGTCTCATGTGTCCACTTACTGTAAGCTGAGCTGAGTAGCACAACTCTTGTCTACTTTATAGGCTTTAACTCTTGGCAAAGTGTCAGTAACAATGATGGTGGTGTTGCAGGTATAGGTGGTAAGCATAGATGGCATAGATTTAATTCAGGTAATTCAGAAATTGGATTTTCATCAGAATTTAAAACTTAATTTATATTTTTGCTATGAAATGTTAAATCCACTGTACCAGAGATGCAAGGAGGCACGCACATCCAAACTAAACCTAGGTGCTGGACAGAAGGACAATCAATTATTGTAAGATAGAGTCCGCACACTAGAGATTGCTCCAAAGGTGTTTAATTACCACCACATGTAACGTTTCGAGCTCTTCTTCAGACATAACATCCACTGTACCAGAAAATTATATGAAGTGAAGGTTTTAACATTAGAAAGTGAATTGTAGACTTTAGATTGACTTAACTGAAATGTGATTTGACCTTATAAGCATGTTAATGATACTGTGAACAGACAATTTGGAGAAGGCATTTTCCTCAAACAGTAAGTTACATCCATACACATTACAGCATGTAGAATGTGAACTTTCTTTTAAAAGTGACAGATATTATCATGATTTGTTTAAATGTTTTAGATTTACTCAGCTGAAAGTGTAAAATAGCATGTTGTTTTCCTGTTGCCTGTCTCTGAATTTTCTTTCCTCACCACTAGATGCCACTGATGGAACATTAGAAACTCTAAATGAAACCACAAATGCAGACTTTCATCTTAGCAGTTTCTTTGTTGCTCCAGTAAGCATTGCTCTACTGTACATTGGTGCCAATTACTGGCTGTTTTATTTTGAAGACACTAAAGCTCCAGTCCCAGAGAACTGAGACCAGCTCTTTACCGCCAGACCCAAACATTGTCATTTTGGTGGCTCAGCATCTTTTGATTAATGCCAGCGCTTTTTCGGTGCATTCAAGATGTAAATCAGATGCCCTCCCTTGTTGTTGCCTTTGAAGTGGATGGTGCGAGAACCAGGGTGGAATGAGTGTGAGAAGGCAGCTCATTAGCTGGCCTGGCCCAACTGAGTGGCTGGTTTCTCCCAGGAGAGCTGTTCAGAGTTCTGGGAAACTCACCAACAAGCCAACAGCTGCAACTCTCCAGGAACCCGATGAAAACTCTTCCTTTCCTCTCTTCTTCTCTTTCTTCATCTAAAGCACTTTGTCAGTCTGTCCCACTGGACTACCCAAGCCTGGAGCTCTATCCATCTGTACTCACATCATTTTGGTGATTAACTGAATAAAAGTATTCCCAGATCAAGAGATCACTGTCACTCATGCTAACTCCTTGTCTCGCTCTCCCTCTGTCTCTCCTCCCACTTTCTGTGTGCATGTCTATGTGTGTATGTGTGTGTGTGTGTGAGAGAGAGAGAGAGAGAGAGAGAGACTTTTAATTAATCCCTGAACTTTTGACCAATGTTTTGTGAAGTTCTATGTTTTGACTGATATATGGGATAAATAGCATGCCATCTGGATGCTGCTAAGGATCTGTGGGCTCCTGCTGGCAGATGAGGGCTGTGAGGTGAGGTGGCACAAATCTGAAGGTAGATACAGCTGCATGATGCGGTTACTGCTTAATTCCTGCCTAGTTTAACGCACAAAGAATAGTATTTTTCTAACATAGCAATCTATAGAGACTACAGAGAAAAAAATTGGTTCCAGCATCCTCCAAACACTTTAGCGCTCACTACAATTTAGGCCTTTCAGGACTGTTTATAGAAGATATGGGAGCTTTAAGTTAAAACACAGAATTTTAAGATCATGATCATGTGTATTGTACAAGGTGTTCCTAATCAAAAGCTGTCTAGAAATATATGATATGTGTTACTTTTGTGAATGAATCTTGAAAATATTGATCAGTAAACAGTTACATAGCTTCTACTCTGCTATGTACAAATCTTTCACCTCTTCCTCTCAATGCATATCAATACTGTAGCTACTTGCTTCCACTGTATTCTCATTTCATCTGCTGCAAGCATCTTATTTCAAGCAACAAAAATTCATGGAGCTATATAAAGTCATTCTGCAAGATATTGTGCTTTGTCTTGAAGATCCATTTGGGTTCAGAAGATGAAAGAAATAATAAATGACAGGCTGCTAAAATCACTTTGGGAGAAATTATGATTTTCACTCTGATTTATCATACCAGGAGAAAAGACTGCCATCGTTAGTAAAATGTTAGCCAAAATGCAGCAATTACGCAACACAAACATATCACACAGACAATAAATAATTTGTACAGAACATAATCCTGCTGCACATGTGGGCTTGGTGATCCTGTTCAGTTGTCGATTTTGTATGAACTACACTCTTAAATAACAGTATGACAATGCTTGCCAAGTGAAACGCAGTACAATACTTCTAAACAGCTTCAGTGAGATAAAGTCTGTAGAAAGCACCTGGCTATATACAGATAAAAAGACAACTAATGCTAAACACAGTCTGAGCTCACACCTTACTTACAGTATCTGTGTCAGGATACAAGCAGTAATAATGCTTACTGATACATTGTCAGATAATGGTCAGTAACTGTATTATGCAGTTTTCAACAAAACAAGCAGTGGTATTGTAGTTTACAATGCCCAAATCCAAAGTCTTAAACTTCAAATATAAATGAAAACAAGAGCACTCAGTGTAAACACAGCATAATTCTATTTACAGCAAACTTGCACACAATGAAATACGTCTTGAAAGCAAACAGTAAAATACTCCAGTTTCCTGTTTAAGAGGCTATTCATTAAAGAACTGTTCCTCTTATCTTGCAGTATTGTCTTTATTGCTCAGCTCTTTGAACAAGACAATTCTAGATGCCTATCACTGGATTTAATATAAAATGATAAACATGCTCTGGAAGATACTATCCATGGTGCATTAAAGCAGGGGTTGGATTAGAGTTCAAAGTGAATGTTCAGGACACAAAGGGAGAGATGGAGCCACAGTGAGTCAGTCAGAGGGATTTTCCAAAGATGAACACTGGAAAGGGGTTTGTCAAGGTCACCATCGTTTTTGTCTGCACAGTCTTTTGTAGAGGAACCACTGTTGGTGAAAGAGCCATTCTTATATTAAACTTTGCATGAAGAGGGGGAATCCTATGCTGTTGCTCCACAAAGTCTGGCAGTGGAAGAGATGTCTTGGTTGTCCTCTGATCGCCCTGTCATCACAAATGGCCAGGTCTGTAAAGGGAGAAGACAACAGCTTTATCACAAATAAATAATTTTTTTCTAGATTCACCACAACCATTAATCACTCCTAATGAAGAGACTCCCTTATGAAAAAATAGTTACTGTAATCCTATAATACATCTTAGACGTGTTTTATAGCCTACAAATATCAGCAAAACTATAAGTCCCCATAGGAGTATCATAGGAATGTAATAGTGATCCCAAAGAAAGCCCACTATATAATGATTTGTTTATGTAATTTTTGATTGTGTGTTTTTAAATTATGTGTGATGTTTTCACTTTAACGCCACCGTGCTCATATTTTCTCATGTAGAACATGCTTGTCATGCTTGAAGTTAGACGAACATGGCAAACACATTTTGATGTTCATACCAAATTAACCGGGTGCGCAAAGCTGTTCTCGAATCGGTCATCCTGCAGAAGCTGTCTGAGGTGAGAGATGTAGCTGGAGGCTAGTCGAAGCGTGTCCAATTTGGACAGTTTGGTGTCCGCTGGTACCCAGGGCAGGCTGGTTTTCAGTCTGGAGAAAGCTTTGCTCAGCACTCTCATCCGCGCCCTCTCCCTGGCATTGGCCGCGTTTCTCTGCGACTGCCGCGCGTCCTTTTGGTGCGCCTTGGACAGTTTGCGCTCCTGCTTGTTCTGCCCGTCCACACCATCGTCGTCCAACTCCTCATCCGAATACCGGCTGGGATTATAGCAGGCAATTCTCCGCCTGGTCCTTTCCAAAGGGGCTGCAGTCCTTCTGTGACATGTCTCAAAGTCTTCAGCATCGCTTGCTACTGATCCAGTGGACATGGCTGTTCCACCTGTGCCTTGGAGGCGGACAGGAGCGGCACTAGGATGAGGTATCCTTTTTGGACAGCTGTGACTACAAAACTAGATTATAGCAAAGAAAACCAGGCTGGAAGTAAACAGGCTATAAGAAATTACTTTTAAAATCTTGTCACTGGGTAGGTCACTGGGTACAGCTTGATTCCAACCTACTGCCCTAAAATGTCACCACTTGAAACAGCTATGATACAAATACATGAGGCCAAGTTTGAAAATTGCAGCTGCCTCTAAGACTGAAACCTGCCCCCTTGCTTACCCTCCTAATTTAAGTGTCCTGGACTTGGCATGAGTACAGTGTTTTTTCAGAACTTTTCCCCACCCCTTTTTTTCCGCAGACCACCCTGACCTCAACAGGACCACAACTCTGTTTCCCTGTGCACTCTGTTAAAGACTGACTGCTCATCTGCAACTTCATCATGGCATTCAGTGGATGGGAAATTATCAGGAAGATCTAGTGGAAGGTGCTAGATGTTATGAAGTTCAAAAATGGTTCTAAGGATGTGTGAGCATTGATTTTTACCAACCATACGGACAATCCTTCTATTACCTTGTATTAGCATAATAATTATCAGCATGCACAACCAATACTACTTCATTGGAACATTTGGAAGTGCACTCAGCCGATATAAACACTTCCTAAGTTTGTCTCTCCCACAGATGTGTTTTGGTAATAGAAATGTCTTGAGGACCTTATCAAAAGTGCCTAATCCTTTGCTGGTTTCACAGAGGGATTGGGTTTCTGCAGATGGAGCGGCCTTTCACACGCAGCCTGCGTGCAACAGCCCCAGCTGTTATCGGTTCCCATGACATCTGGAGCGCTGGCATGACAAGGGTGTGGCAGGGCAAGGAGGCACCATCTTTATTCCCAGAGTGTCACAATACTCTTTGCACCCCTCCTTTCTTGATTTCATTTCCCTCCTCCAGCCTGATCTGACAGCATCTACCTATAGAGCTCAGACAGGGGCCGCATATCTTACTGTGGTGTGAGATCAGTGCTAACAGAGGAGGAACAGGAACAGGGGAATGAAACTGCTCCGGGCCTCACTAGTTCTGCTACAGGAGTGCAAAATGTGTTGTACTGAGATACCGTGCTTGCTGGCAACTTTCAGAGAGAGAAGTATTTGCTGTACCAAGCTGTGCCCCCCAGACAGAGTAGCTGTTGTAGTCTCTGAGGTTTGTAAACATTACAAAGGAAAATGCAGTGAGCACATTGCCTGCTGAATTCAAAAAATGCAAGTCAAGCTTTGGGGAAAACTGGAACGAGCTCAGAGGTGTGGGAGACTTCAGGGAACAAGCAGACGACTAGCGCTGCACATTTACTCTGAATTAATGGAAAATTCAGTATCCATACTTACAGAACCCCCCACCCCCCACTCCCCCCACCCCACACCCCCTTTTTTTCTCAAGAATATTACCAGAAAATCCCAGGTCCCTGTTAGCTATTACCCTGCATAATAGGTGTGAAATTTGGATTTTTTTTTTTATTACAATGGTAAGACTCAGCCAAGGATTATCTAACTGTACAGCAGCTGAGATGCATGCTTGATTTTGGTAGTAGGCCATGCCAGATTCACCAGGGAGAAAAGGGGGGACTGTATTACTGTACTCTGCTGAGCTGAATGCTGTACTGTACTCAAAGCTGTTTCCAGGATGGTGTGTAATTTATACCAGCTATATTCAGCAGATTGCATCTCACTCATAGGTCTAATTTTTCTTTCCATTTGCCACATGCCCACTAGTGTCTAAAAACTGGTGTGAGCCCAAAGTTAATCGCTGGTTACTGTTTACATATAATGTCCCAATCCAAATGTTCAGTGTTAGGATGTTTGTTTAATGTGTGAGAGCTTTGTCTTTCTCACATCACTGTGAGGGTGAAGTGCCCTGCGGTCTTCCTCAGCTCCGTATTTCTCAGATTTCCCTCTGTCATAGACCAAGAATGCTCCCTAATCCAAGGACACATTCCCATGCTTCCCATAATCCTGCTCCTCCACGCAGTTTTCACAAGAAAAACCTGACATCAGCTGGACCTTGGAGGGATCCCCACTCCTGGCTCATCCTTGGATGTGTCATCAGGTTGAGATATTAAGTTCCCCTTGTCCCCGTAAGACAGAGCTCCAGGCAGACTGCCATCTCATCCCCTGTCACTGCATCTGTCAGCTAGGTGAATGGCTTGACTGACATACTTGAAGGTGCCAGATAAGGGTTTCTGCTGTTGGATTACTCTTTATTTGATAACTGTCACATTTTTTAAATAACACGAAAAAGTATTGGCTTCTTGACACATATTTCACCCAGGTACTGCATTGACTGTCAGCGAGAAGCGTGTTGAGAGAAAAAGGGGTGCTCATTAGTCATTTTGTGGATGTAGTTACTCAAGTAAAAGCAGAAAATATTGTCCAAAACATCAGTGTAATGGATGGTTACATGGTTATTGTATTTGCCATGGGAGTAATTAAATTCAGGGCCAACAGTAATAAATATCCCTTAAATCTTGACTTGAAGGGAGAGCTAGCATTTGTCTATCAGCAAAGACTTTCAGGGGTCACGACCCCTATCAGTGCTCTTGCCTGTTCACTAGTATGCTGGAGAAACAGAGGGACAGGTGCAAGCTCATGATGTCAGAGGGCTTTTTCTGTGTCTCTCCCAACCTCCCATGATTCCCATGATCACCATTGTACCAGCTGCAGCGCAGGAAGCTGGTGTGTGACACCAGCGCAATAATCCACCAGTCATCCTTGTCTAAAATTAGATTAAAATGCTTTAATCCAATCAAAACTCCAACTCTATTTTTCTTTTCTTTTTTTTAAGTTTTTAAATCTTTATTTATCCAGTGTAGAATCACTGAACATGCATACACTTTGTCAGCACTTCCCTGCTACACACTCACATATTCATACTGAATCCCTAGCCAAATCCAGACATACTGTTTGATGCAGTTTCCAGTGTTTTGGTGCAACTTTTCTTACTGGTGAGACTGAGTAAGGAGGTGAAGGCAACAGCAAATGGCAATCCTGTTGTTTACCCCAGGGACAAGGAAGAGGGGCTGGCCATGTAACAGCCTGATACTCCATACAGATCTCTAACAGATGTGGGCAATTTCATTCTTACATCCTTTACTTAAAGTCATTGTTGTCTTTTGGTTGCATTGCAGAGACGAGTGTGTGACTCATCCACTGGTTCACATACTGTACTGTGGGAATGATACCACTGTAAATCTAATTTTGTAATTTATAATACGTAACATTTGAGAAAAGATGATTCTATCTATCTATCTATCTATCTATCTATCTATCTATCTATCTATCTATATATATATCTATCTAAGCTTACATGGGTATCTTGGCGTACATTTCGCACATACTAAGGAAAAACTCACAATTTTGCATGGACTTATTCATTAATATAGAAATCCTAGTTAGAACTGAGATGCTAATTTATCTACATATAATAATGAGGTTCCTCTGAGCTCTTACTGGAGCTGTAAACTTCTATCTGTGTCGCATGTTAGTGTGGAGCGCATCCCTTTAAATCTGCCTGGCGACAACTCACCAGTGCATCAATCCCATTTTAGACACATATATAATAACACACACACACACACACACACACACATACAAACACACCAACACACATACACACACCAAAATATTGAAGTCTGATGACAACTGATAGGACATAGCATTTTCATGTTTAATAGTTTGAGATAATTTATTCCTATATTTTTGCTCAAATTCAAAGACAGACACTCTTAACTCACTGCACAAGTGCACAAAGTAGTGACACAACAGGAGAGATGAAACAATGTAATGTGTGAGAGATGAAAGTGCATATGTTGCACATGAAGACACAAATACATTCAGGTATTACAAGAAACAGAGCAACTGTGTGAGCGATGCAGAAACGTATGGATAAATTGCACACATAGCACAAAATGACAGTAGCATTGGTGTATCAATCGGTTACTGATGTAAGTTAGCAGTCCTGTACTGGACATACTGTAAGAATGTTAACTAAAACAAAAATGCTAGTACCATACTTTTGAATTAAGTAGGCGTGTTCATTCAAAACTAATTCCTTTTTTAAGGCAAAATGTATTTTTATTGTATCAAGATGTGTAATTGGTGGCACAGCTATATGTTTTCACTTTTTGACTTCTTTAGTTACTGTCTACACAACCGCTAATGCACAGCCATTGAAGAGGGTAAAAATCCAAAAAGTATAGCTGATATAATCTTGATATAATGAAATATATTAAGGTATAGTAATATGCTCATGCTATATTTTATAATGTAGTGGTAACTGGACAGTTGTTGCTATAGTGTAGATGTTGGATTCATTTTATCCTCCTCACTTTCTCCTGGCTTCGATGGCCTTCATCAGTGGGACCCACCTAGACACACTGTGACCACCGGATCTACTTTGACTCAACCTCGACCACATGCCCCCTCTGACGTGCACAGGGCCATCGTACTCGTCCGCCTCCGAGGTGATCTCCATCTTCTGGATGATGAGCTTCAGGAGGTTGTGCTGCTTCTCCAGGATGCTTGACATCTCCTTCAGCCTGCAGAGGAGAACATTAGTTTTAGAATACCGTATGGCTCAGAGACAGACTTGTTCACATCTTGAGTAGATTTGTAGATAGTGTGGTACTGCCCAGTGGTGCCACATGCTTATTAAGTAATGGGATTTAGTGGCTAACAATTAACTCATCAAACTAGTAGCACAGTTGGGAAACGTCTTTACTGACATTAATTACAGCCATTTGAATGACAGGAATACATTTTGGTGTCAAAAGGCAGGCCCTTGTGTGTGTGTATCCACTAGAGGCTGCTCATGCATCAAAAACATAATTAAATACCCTTAGTTCTTTCCCACTTTGGCTCTCTATAGTGTTTAGTGTGCACTATGCGTGAGGTGACAGACCACTTTCAGCTTGTTGCATACATTAAAGTAGTAGCCTGTATTTGGCATAATAGTCTCCCATCAGTTCTGGTGCATCATCTCACTGGCAATACGGGATACATTTATGATTCAGAGGAACATAAAAATGTCTCCTCAAAGTACTCTCAGGGAACAACTGGGAAAACTGTACATTTGAAGGGGCCCAGTGTCAAATCTCACCATGTGATTCATAATTTGTGTAGTCTTGCACACTTTACCTGTACTTCTGCTTCTGGAGCTCATTCTCTATTGGAGTGCAGTTGTGTGAGTTGGTCTTCGGACGGGTCCGGAATTCATTTGTCTCCGCCTCACCCCAGAACATTAACAGCTTTAAATAGGTCTGTTGTCAAAAGTGGTCAGGATTAGAAATGAAATTGAGTGGAGTCTGAATCTGAATGGAATAGGTGAATTATGAAAGATAAATGCTGAAGTGGAATAAGTTACAAAGACACGGCGATATATATGTTTTTCAGCATCACCACTGTTTCCAATTGCAAGCGTAGAGCATACCTTGGAGCACTTGCGGTTGGGGTAGACGGTGACGAAGGGTTTATCGACTCGTTTCATATACCAATAAGGCAACTTATCTTCCAGAGCAGTGTGGAGGTCAATCTGGGGTCAACAAGTCACATTTTCAGTCAGAGGTGAGATCTTGGAGAAGAATCTCCTATAAACAAGTTCTGCTGGATCCATAGTTGTACACTCTGAATCTAAACATGGATCAATAGTTATATTCTCCTTCTGTCACATTAATTGATTCTCACAGAAAAAATGCCTCAATTGTATAGGCTGAATTTATGCAAAGATTGGATTGTTGAGATAAAGCCATAATTGTAGCCTGATATTCAGACTGAATGGCCATTTCGTTACCACTCCATTATTCAGCCTGACAGCCTCCTAGTTAATCATTTTCTGTGTGTGTGTGTGTGTGTGTGGTGTGTGTGTGTGTGTGTGTGTGTGTGTGTGTGTCACTAGTGAGTGACGTAGTGACTGACAGTTTTTGCAAAGACAATATGTTGGTTACAGTAAGAGGGTGATTTCAACAAATCTATTCTGCCGAAACCCAGTGAAAAAAACAAACAGTTCAAACTTTAGTCCCGCCCACAAAGGCGCTGATTGGCTCGATTGTTTCTCCAAGCGAGAACAAGCACCAGACTCTCTGAATCGCTCGACAAACTCTGAAAAGTGGGCGGGACGCGATTCAGAAGTCTGGAACCAGGCTTCCATAATTGGGTTTTGTAATTTTTTTGTGCAGGTGTCTGTATTTGTCACCTCCTGCTTCATATTGTTATTTCTTTTGTGAAATCAGTATTGCATCTTACATGTCCATGTTCCACGTCTAAATTAAAAAAGTCCTCTGATCCAAAACACCAAACGATACAGTGTAGATACAGTCATCTACATTGCTTGCTTCTCAGATACTTCATACTTGTTCGGTTGCCCATCATGGGTGGGCAGACAGAAAGGGTAAGTACTGGGTAAGCAGGGCAAGAGCTGCGATATCTTCTATATTTTGCATCGCACATTGTCTAATAAATGTTCTTTTTCAATCATAGTTATATCATTTATCACTAGCTGGTTCCATACACACCTGCATGGCCATTCTCTTCAGGGCAGCATCTCTCTGTACCTCAGCAATGTCTCCGACCGCTAAACCAATCTACAACACAACCAAAGTGAGACAAATAAGAACCATCTATGTTAACTATGTTAAGCAATTAACATCAACTAGTAGCATTGACCTCCTGTTTCTGTGAAAAGTGGAGGTGCCTTTAGGGAGTCAATAGCTGGAGGCAATGCACTGTAATAAATTTTTTCCCCAATACTTCATCAAAGGGAAACAAAACAAAACGTCATATGGATTTTATATGCTTACCATTAGGTTCATCAGCAGTATTGGCATGAGCAGAACAAAGTTCACAAAAATGAAGTATGTCAGCGAAGAAAAGGGAAGTTCATCGTTAAGATAGACCTGCAGGAAGTTGTTTTGGTAGTTCAGTTCCCCGACCATCATCACAAAAGTTTGCATCACTGAGAGCGGCACAGTGTCAAACTCTTTCTGAGGAAAAAACAAAAGCACTCAATGACAATGCAATTTTAACTGTTATTATTAAATACTGTAGCTTATCAAAATAAAGACATGAAACAATCCTGTTGTATTAATTATAATACAACATGTACTGAGTATACTGCCAGCTTAATATTGAGTTGCAACCCTAAACCCAAAATCCATTTCTCAGGTGTCTCAAAGCTTAAAAATTCTTCTTTAACACATCTCCTCTTTCATCTGCATTTTTCAATCTCAATGATTTAAGTGGATTTAATAGAAGCAATCAATAAATGATTGTGTGTTTCACCAGGATTCACATGGTCAGTCGAGAGAAGAGCAGGCTTTTGTACACTGCACAGTGTGCACTGCACTAAATAGCATTCATACAATACATGACACATACACAGTACATGGCAAACTGCTTTCTCATTTTGGACTTGCTTGTAATAGGGACAAAAAATATTTCTTGGTTAAAATTTCTGGTTTCTTCTCCTACCTGGTTGAGCATCAGCGCATAGAAAGCCAAACCGAAAGCCAACATCAGGAACAGGAACAGCATTACAATACGGACCAATGTCCTTATGATCTCCCCAAACATCACAACGTAGATACCAAAGTGCTCAAACCTGGGGAAATGGGAAGTAATTCCAATTAGTAGCCTATCAACCCTGACAAACCCATCGTGTGCTGAAATGCTGGTTTGTTATTTATGACAGGACGCACCTCTGGAGATAAAGGAGAAAGCCAATCCAGGATTGCAAAATGGCCATTGCCCCTGCTTGCCAATGTAAAGAACCCTCTAGATTGAAGAAGAGTGGAATGACAAACAAAAGAGAGAAGACGGCTGCGGACCAGTCGGACGGGTTGGAGAAATCCCTGAAGTACTTCCAGCGCTTCCAAATGACAAAGAAAGAATTTTCAGTAAAAATATAAAACAATTAGACATAACAACTTCATAGCCATTTGATACCATCAACTAAGGCTACTTTCAGCAGCAGGCCTGACTGCCTCGTGTAGTACTCAAAAATTCCTCATTACACTGTAAACACTGTTGTTTTTAATAGCTTAATAAATCTGCTTATCAAAACTGCTTTATGTGAAATAATGACACTTGCATGACAGCGCAGTACCTGTTGCGATAGCTGCACCAGCTCCTTCCCTATGGCGTAGATGTTCATGACCAGCACCATCACCATGCAGAAGGACAAGAACAGACTTTGCTGTGGAAGAACAGTATTCAGATTGATTGTATCTGCGAGGGATGCGAATTACAGAAGACAAGCCATAGAGAGAGAGCATTATAAAACCTTTGGTGAGCCTTCATTAAACGGAATCTGCTGCACCTTGAACAGCTTCCTGGTGTGATGTTTTATGCAAATCTATTGTGGCATAATGTTGATGAAATATGTAAGCACGGCAAAAATTTTTCCTCCTCTATGAGACACTGAATTAGACGATGGGCATTCTAACCTTGCTGCCAGTGAATGTGACAGATAGCTCACAGTTCATTATGAAAGTGAGTAAATTACACAATAGGGCAAGGACAATGTTATTACCTGGCCAATGGATATATAATGATGATTGAAGTAATTAAAAGTAATAGAAGAGAAAATAGTCTTGTCAGTAGGAACTACATCTGGCTCACAAGGCCACATGAATTACAGGATATTTCCACTACATGGGAGAGCGAGTGAAAGATGTATGTGAAAGCATATTGTTGCAGTGTTCATATATTGTTGCAGAGGAGTGACATTGCGTAATATTCTATGTAGCCATCAGAATATCAACTTCACTTCTGGTTTCTGCTGTATCTTAAAGCTATGGCCCTGAATCACCTGGGTGAAAGGTGTTAGCTTATATGTCTTTTATTCCAGTTTATCTAAGGATACATTCAGTATTCCTTATGGAGAGTACAGTTTCTTGTTTCTATTCATTGAAGCTGTGTTGTATAGGCAGTCAAACCATTTTGATCGTACACAAAAATTCACTAGAGCCTCAACTTCATTACTCATTAGCACCATTGCTGCTTGTACCTCTATGAACGATATGGGCACCATGGTGATATTGTTGCTGCTTAGGACAGTGGTGTTCATAGTGGGCCTCAGAGTCACTATAAGGTAAGTTAGGGGCAGCATCCCTAACAGGTATATAAACATGTTGAGCACATGAGCCGTGCTCCCATACGCCAACCTGTGGATTACAAGAGTGGAGGAGACAATACCAGTTACAGAGTCAGGAGAATGGCATTCACAGTAAATAATAAAGGATTGGTATTCTGTGTGCAGTAGGTTAAATCTCCCTTCTCCCACCCTGATCTGTAGTCACAACATGCCAGAATGAGAAACACCACTCTCAGGGGTTAAATCACATTGAATACAAACCACTTCATTTCCAGGTACTTCTTGCAGACGGGGTGGTTGAGGAGCTCGATGCGGTTGTATTGCACCATCGCCTGCGGAAACAGAAACAGAAAAATAGCCCGCTACTTAATGGTACATTTTCTACAAGCAGGAAAGGACACTAAGTCAACTAAAGCCTGAAGATTTAAAAGTCAGTGTATCTTATTGATCTCCAGAGGGAACAATGTGGGCTAGCATAAGCAGCCAGAGGCCAGCATTCAGCAACATGGCATAGAGAACTTTTTCCATTCAAACATTTGGTGGAAGATGAGATTGCCTGTGTGTTCATATTATGTTGAATATTACAATGCTATTGTGTAATAACAGAAGAGGGTTTGCTAGCTGGATGACTATATGACTTATCAACTTACTTATCAACTATGGGACAGTAGTTTCTTGTGCTTTCTGCTGCAGCAAAATTAGGTTTGAGTAGAAAGGATGCTTACATTCAGTGCAGCTAGTGGCTGAACCTTCAGGGTCTTGTCAGTTTTTGCATACTTCTTCGATGCAATAGGAGCCTGGAGCCATCTGAAATTGTATTCGATCTACACCACATACAGAAATACATTTTACCTGGTAGTTGCTATAGAATTGATATAAATAAAATCTGACATTGAATATCATCAGTGTGTTATTTTGATTGGGCAGCTTGTAGGTGAAATACATTGTACTCTGGACTGTTGGGATCATCATCTGATTCCCTCACACAGCGGTCCAATAGGTGCTATTGAGAAAAGGAGAAAAACACAGAGTTAACACTGTGGGCCTCAGAGCGTGGTTCTCTGTTCATACTGCATCTTCTGAAAAAGCAATGCTAAAGTGAAGTATTGAATGTGTTGTATACCATTACTGTGCCTTGGACAAGCAAACTACATCAAAGATTATGACTCATTGTTATAAGCATGCTTTATTTTTTTTCTTTGTTGTTAGGGCTGAACCTTGTAGGTCTCAGGCAAAATCTCAATCATGCCTAGTATCGGACATTGCTTGACAGAGTCGGACTTGAACCGTTTCAAAGCCTCAGCACATCTGGAATAATAAAAACACAAATTACAGGTTACATGCTGGACGAATGCATAGCCTACACAAGCTGAGTTGATCTATTACTGGAACACAACAATCATATAGCCTAGAGACAGTCATATAAAAACACCTGCACCATTCAAGTTTTTCGGGCTTTTACTGCAAGGAATTTACCCTGTCTGATAGCATTGCTCTCTATACACATTGGTATTACCAACATACCTGTCACTGTCAATTACAGCATTGACCACGTCCTTCCTCCCATTCTGCAGTGCTTCATGGAGGAAGGATGTGTCATTCTTGTTTAGGACGATCTCCGCCCCCCTAGTCAGCATGAGCCGGACAGCGGCCACGTGTCCCTCTCTCGCTGCGATGTGGAGTGCTGTGTTCTGTTAGGATGACGTCGATGTCTATATTATTCAGTGGTATTACTGATTAGATTACTGTTGTCTGCAAATAACTCATATGTAAATCTTAAGAACTGCAAAAATAAGTCTGGTCTCAAATGTGTCATTACAGGTAAGTGCATCAATCAATAATATGCTTTTTTAAATTAAAGTAATTCCTGCACCCCATCCTCGTCTGTTTTATCCAGTAACTTGACATTGGCTGACAGGACAATGTTCATAGTTTGTGTGTATCCCTCAGATGCAGCATGGTGCAGACAGGTCCAGCCCTTGTAATCACTGTGGACAAGAGATGAACATTCAACAGGTATCTGTCACATGTATAGGAATCGTACAAAAGTCTAAACCAATGGAATATGAGTCAGGGAGAAAAAGGCAGTTTTATCTGATGGGAGAGGTGCGGGATTGTTCAAAAATCCGATGGTTTTATTGGTTAGAAATTTATATTTACGTCTACTAGTGCAGCATGAGGTCACGAAAGATACTCTGTTTTCCAGGAAGTAAAAGTAATGGGAGTTCATTTTAAAATACTGTATGTGTGCGTGTGGCATTTGCTGGTGTGTGATCGTGCATGTTTTCTGTACATCCGTGTGTGTTTGTGTTTACCTGTGAAAGAGAGCCCCCTTGCGCAGCAGCAGCTCCACCACCTTGGTGTGCCCTCCCTTTGAGGCCAGATGGAGTGGCGTCAGGCCCTGCTCATCCCCTTCATTTACCAGACGAGAGTCTTTGATGGTCTCCAATAATCGGTGACAGGTATTGATGCGCCCATACCTGAAAGGAAACGGGGATGAGGATAAAGTGTCTTCAAGGAATAAGAAGAGAAGAAGTAGTTTTTTTTTCTTCTTTTCATTATGCTCTACTGATCCGTGAAAGGGAAATTCTTCTCTTCTTTTCCCTTGCCGCACTCCATAGGGAGGTCAGAGGTCAGGGTGAGCTACAGCACTGTCCCTGTACTTAGTAGGGATTCAGTGTCTTGCTCAAGGGCACTTCAGCAGGGCAGATGCTTGCTGTCCCAGGAATTGAACCTGGGCCGTCTGGTAGAAGGATGGGCTCCCTACTCACTATGCCAACCCGCTGCCTAAAGGTAAAAAGTGTTGGGGAGCGTTAATGACTCATGCCACCCCAAGCTGGAAGGAGGAAAAAACTGCACTGACTTATTGGCTTTCCTTATGATCCTATGATTTGTCTTTGTCTCCAAGAAGGCCAGCAGCATTTCTTGCCAGCGTCTCTTATAGGAGAGGTGGGGGAAGGGAATGAGGTGGGTGAACCGAGTAAAAAGTGTGATATCACAGCATGGCCTTCATTTGCCTTCTATCTCTAATGAAATGGGTGTACATCATAAAACAATGACAATAATGTTGAATGAGCACTCATTTCACACTATCAGTAACATTCCTTTACATGTGCCTTGCTAATTGGATTCTATTCTCATGACAAGTCCATTGTGGTATAGTTGATTAATTGATAAGATAATGGTCAGAGTATGAGGAATTCATTGTCAAAAAGCTTTTGAGTCCAGAAATTGCTCACTTAATTGAAACAATTGCACAGAGATTAATTCAGTTGCATGGTTCGTTTTTCATCTGACCACTGCTTTTTGATCACAGAAATACAATTCTTGGCCATCGCAAGATGGTAACTCAAAGGCTTTTGGGAATTAATGTTTTATGCTCCAGTGGTGTCATCGATCAATACACAGTGCTTGTTACAAAGTAGCTAGAAGAACGGTGTCAGGGTTGTGATCTTAAGCCACCACTGGAACAGGTAATTTTTTATTACAGGGTCGGCATATAGCTGCTTCTCCTTGAGTGCTCCTCTAGTTATTTGAGAGGTAAAATATTGTATGTCTACCATGTGTAATATATTAGCAGACCAACCCCTGCTTTAATTCCATTATTATAGATAACTGAAAACAAAGATAAATTATGTGACATTATTCTGTCTTTTTCTTTCTCCAAAACCAATTAGTAAATGCTGAAACAGTTGTGCAATGGTAAAGTTGAAGGGTGGAGGGTGACGGCTCCAGAGGTTTAGCAGTAATACAGTGGTATACATGGCACTTGATAGCCAGCGAATTATTGCTAAGCTTGTGAATTTTAATTGTTTGCCGTTTTAATATGGTAGGCTACAGTATATATAACAGACAGTATATGAAAGGAACAGAGTATCTACAAAGCAAACTGGCCTCAATTAATTTGTCACCCACTTGGCACTTTTCTGATCAAAGTTGCAAACTTTAAGCAAGTGCAGAAAGTGAAAATCAGGCCAAATCGGTATGGTTTAGTTTAATGGTATGGAAAAGTCATGCCCAGAGGGACCAATCCAACTCACTGGGCAGCAAAGTGCAGCGCAGACTTCTTGTCCTTGGACTTGCGCGCCAGGCAGACCTGTCCTGTGAGGCCCAGCATGTTCTTTACTGAGTCATGGATACCCAGTCTGCAAGCATAGTGTAGCGGGGTGCAGCCTTCATTATCCTCACTGCTCAGCAACGCCTTCACGCTGTTATGCTAAAGCAAGACACATTATAAACATGTTCATGTACACTCACCGAGTACTTTATTAGGAACACCATACTAATACTGGGTAGGTATCAGCTTTCAGCTCAGTGTCAACTGGCTACCAAAGTGACATCCGCCTCAAGGTTCAACGTGTTGCATTCTGAGATGCTTTTCTGCTCACCACAGTAGTAAAGAGGTTATCTGAGTTACTGTCGCCTTTCTGTCAGCTCCAACCAGTCTGGTCATTCTCCTCTGACCTCTCTCATCAACAAGACGTTTCCGTCCGCAGAACTGCCGCTCACTGGATGTTTTTTGTTTTTCGCACCATTCTGTGTAAACTCTAGAGACTGTTGTGCGTGAAAATCCCAGGAGATCAGCAGTTTCAGAAATACTCAAACCAGCCCGTCTGGCACCAACAACCATGCCACGGTCAAAGTCACTGAGATCACATTTTTTCCTCATTCTGATGCTTGATGTGAACATGAACTGAAGCTGCTGACCTGTACCTGCATGATCTTATGCATTGCACTGCTGCCACATGATTGGCTGAATGGATAATTGCATGAATAAGCAGGTGTACAGGTGTTCCTAATAAAGTGCTCGGTGAGTGTATGTATACATAATCACATACAGTATGTGTACTCAACAAAGCACACATGCATAAAACATAAGTGTGCATACGATGGTAGCCATAAAAAATTCCCCCATCCTGTATTTATCCTACACTTATCCCCCAATCATACTACAACAACCCCTGCAGCATATTCTTTCTCAAATGTTGTAGGTATAGAGATGAATAGGCATATTGCAGAACAAATCTCTTTAAAACTACGACTCGCCACCTTCTGATGACTGAAAATGGAACAAAAATCTGGATTTTCAAAACAATTCCACTCAGTCTAGTGCAGCAGTCTGCACAGAGTAAATTGTGTAACTTCTACAATTGCTTCATTTGTACATGCACACACACACACACACACACACACACACACAGATTACATAAGTAAAAATGTAATTTGCACACTCAGATACACAGAGATCAATTTCACGCAGTGTAAATTCATCACCCTTCTCTCATGGCTTATTTTGGAAGCTTTTTCATTTCACTTCGGCATCGTTGTAGCTTTTAGCAAATCTTTTAATGTTTTTTAAGAATTATCATTTGGCTCAGTGAGTGGGTAATGAACTTAATCAGCTGGCCATGAATGCATGCAGCTCGGCTCAAGGCAAATTGTTCAAGGAAGGTAATGAGTAGAGTCAGTAACTCTAATGACATCCTTCTCTAAGCAATATACCTTTGATAACCTTCACATGGACTCAGGCTACCTGCAGTACTTCTTCTGTGAGATTTTTCAGACCCTTGGGCTGCAGGATGGCGAGGTGAAGGAAGTTACAACCAGATCTGTCTTTCACATTTACATTTGCCCCTAAAAAATATAAAGACATGCATACACACACACACACACACACACACACACACACACACACACACGCACACACACCACATGAGTTATGAGGCACCATGCAAATGATATGAGCATTGCTGGCGGTGAAGTACGGTAGCTCACCTTTTGACAGCAGCAGAGCCACAGTTTTCCACGCTCCACAGCTCGTAGCCAGCAGCAAGGGAGTGTTACCCTTACAATCAATGCTGTTGATGTCTGCACCCTAAGGAGAGAAAACACTTAAACCTTAGTCTTGTTAAACTGACCCTTTAGCCCTTCCAATCACAGAAGCAGGGTATACACCGGGTGTAAATACAAACAAGACAAAATGTCCATGTCCACAGTAGAATTCAAGATATCGCAATTAAAGGTGCTGTGTAGCATTTTAACATCAATAAATCGCTGCCACATTCATTTTGAGACATTAGTAGAATTACCATAAACAAATGAGACCATCGCTGAAAAGATTGGCAGCCTCTACCAGCCTCTACACTGCATTTTACATTATATGCCACCAAGCTGGATTTTGTGGGCAATCTGCTGGGTGGGCGCTGTTCTTCAGCTAAAGCTTGCATTGGCAGATGGTGGAAGAAGTGAAAGGCTGAAAAATCACTTCCGACATGTTTATCCTCTTCAGTAAAATGAAAGAGAAAACCTTTAACCTAATAAGCAAATAAGGCGACACCAGAGAGGGGGAGGAGGACAAGAGGCAAAACCCTCTTTGCAACAGGAAGCAACGGTGATTATGGTAAATGTGTCTTAATTTTGAGAAACACTAGCATTAATAATACTATTGGCATGAGATAGAGGCTACCCATCGTCTCATTTGTTTGTGGTAAATATATCAAGGTATTACAATCGATTTGTTAAAGATACATTGATGTTTAAACATGCAATGCACATTTAACACTTACTGCGCTAAGAGGTGCTTAGTGGTGGCATTGAAACCACAGTCGGCTAAGTGGCGGAAAAGAGCCAGTCACTAGATGAAATCCAAGCATGAGAAATGAATGAGTAGCTGGAGATAGACCCAAGATTTTTACACATTGCTCAGCACATGGGATTTGTAAAACCTCAGCAGAGCAATGCAGAGGTTGAGCCTCACCTGGAACACCACACTTTATTATACACTGTAAGCTTTTGATACACTGTAAAATGTGTTTTACAGTGTTGCAGTACCTGCTGCAGAAAAAAAAATGCTGTTTTCCTCTCTCTGATACCACTCCCTAAGCGCTAGAACAAGACAAAACTTTTCTATAGGCACAGAATCATCACAACACAACATCACATGTGGCGGGACATTAGCAAGACGACACCACAACACCCACAACACCCACAGGACCGTAGCAGGACACACATACTGTAGCACACACACATTTAGTAGCATGTCAGACACTTGGTACAAGACTGAACATCAGAGTTTTTGCGCAAGCCACAGATACAGTGTAATGTGTGTGTGTGTGTGTGTGTGTGTGTGTCTTATTTACCAAAGAAATTAGGTACTCTGCCAGCTCTGTGTGGTCAAATATAGTGGCCCTGGAAAAGTAAACACAGAATCGTTGTAAACCAGCTCGTCCATCTGTAGCCTACAACAGCAACACAGGATTTTGTGACTCAATGTCTTACTAATTCTGTCAGACGGAGAACTAGGATGATTCTCTCTAATTCTGTGTCGTCAGAGCATGATATAACAAACAGATTTTCCTCCTTGGTTACATCTTGGTTACATCTCCGGGATACGCACTGTAATGACTCACTTTAATGACGCACTTTAAACAACCAGTTCCTGGTACTGTGGTGACATTTTGCTCTGAGAGAGAGACTTAAGGGGTGGAAAGGATGATTTCCACAAATGAAGGGTCTTCAGACAGCTGATAATCCAGAAACCTCCTACCAACAGATGACCCAATGTCTGGGGAAAGGAGGGAACATACTGTACGTAGCTTTTGTGTGTCAGAAGTCATGTTAGACTAGGCCATACCAGCTACTTGTCACCAGCTGGTCGACATGGTGCAAATACACGTTTTGGCTGCTTATTTCCAAATGATTTATTGTGGATAGTTTTTTTTTTACTGTTTCATGATGACAAATGGTACAGTTTCCACCAAGGAAAATCTAACTGCAATGAGTTAATTTTAATGTAACACAAATAATGTGTAATAATGGCAATAGCAATTTAAATTGCCATGATCAAATATTTCTAGGAGGCATGGCACATTAATGATATCAGAGGATGAGTGAGAGGCAAAAATAATATTTTAGGGTAAGGATTAATTTTATTTCCAGTTAAGGGGTAAACAGGGTTACGTTTGCTTACAAAGATCTACCCCCCCCCCCCCCCCCCCTCCCTTCTTTCCTTGTGTCAGCACTAATTTCTGCTGCTGTCTGTGCCAACACAAATAGCTTTTACATCCAGTTAATGTGGAAAGCATATCTTTATTACATATTCATATCTTTATTATCGTTTCAAATTAAAACTCAGCAATCTACTAGCCATGCCGGAGGGTTTTATTTCTGTCCTTCCCATTTATCATGGTGTAATGATGTTGATATTATGCAGATAGTAACCAGAGATACATCCCAATGCCCCCAAAGTAAACCAAAAGTGTAAAGTCTGAAGCAGCTGTAAATAATTACAGAGAGACAGTATCTATCAATGTATTGGCACTATCAATTAAAACTGTGTAACTGTAACCATGCAAAGCATTTCTGAACACTTACATCCATTTGCAACAATTAATCACATTTCTAGTGGGGATCTTTGTAAAGAAAATAAGTTGTGCATAAGAGAGAGACATATATGTATGAATTAATCAATTAATTACTGAAAGAATGAACAAATAGAAGTAACTTATGGACAGGATTGTTGTATGTATGAATGAACGAAGGGATAAATGAATGGATTACAGTAGCAGGATGGAGGGATAGGGGGAGCCCACCTGTGCAGAGGGGTCTGATACGCTCCATCTGGTAGGTTGATGATGTCCTCCACTTGGCCGTAGGAGGAGAGCATCAGTTTGACTGCCTCAGTTGCACCCTGGGTGCAGGCAAAATGGAGCGCTGTGGACCGGTCAACCTGGACAGCAATAATGAGTGCGCAGATATACATGATGACATCCGAATTTCCCCTAGGGGATCAATAAAGTGGATCTTATCTTTATCTTATCTTCTTATACTATGAAAATCCTATGAAAACACACTATACTATGAAAACACATACATGCTGTACACTTCCCCCGTGTAACATTAGCAAACTATCTCCCAGGCCTGCTGGCTGAACAGGAGGGGGGGTGCTGTAACACAAGCCTTTAATGAGATAACCAGGACTGGCAGGAGTAGGCCAGCGATTGCTCCACTCAGCTCCACAGTGTAAGTGGAGGTAATTTGTATCAATTTAGCCATCTGAAGCTATTACTGTACTCACTACTCCTGCTGTAGCTCTGGCCACTAGCCCAGGGCTAGACATAACGATCGCTCCCAGATGGGTGTGATAAGAGTGACATGCTCTAACAGCACAAAGAGTGAGATCCTTTGCCAGGGAAATGCTTTACAGGTGTTAGTCAAATGAGATTGAAAAATAATGTAAATTTGACAAAGCATTTGATGTCCTTTGAATGCAGCCAGCGGTAGCCTAAATGTTGAAGTGAGGTTGTGACAAGAGGGTTGCCGGTTTGAATCCCCACACCAGTGGAGAAAGTGAAAGAGTACAGCTCTTCCCTCATTCACCAACTACTGTGAAAGTGACCTTAACTGAGGCACCTAAATCCCAATTGCTCCACTGAAGCTGCTCAGTGGCCAGCAGTAGAATTTGTAGCTCCCATGTGTAAACGTGATTCAATCCAATTCTGAACTTTAGAAAAAGTGAGATTTTGTACAGGTAGAACAGATATCTTTGTTTTGTGAAGCCAGTACCTGTTGCTGGTCAATTTTGGCTCCACTAGCAATGCAGAGGCGGATGGTCTCGATGTTCCCCCCACGCACAGCCAGATGGAGCGGACTGCTCTTGGACTTGTCTAGATAGTTGATGTGGCCTTCAGCTGTGTGGCCCACCTCCTCCCCTGCCAGCAGAGAACATAATGAATTGTTTCTTTATTGTGAATAACTTTTATTGAATTCATATGAAGGCTCATGGTGCTTTCTTGATTAATTAATGCTTCTTGATGTAAGCAAGCTCCTTTGTTTTGATTGCTGACATTGTAGAGATCAGGATTTTTTTGAGGGGATTTCGAGACCCTCCATTACATAACTTACTTCATTGACTATATTTGTTTATTGAGTTTGTATTTATTGGAAGGAGGTAATGAGTAAAGTGTAATCTTGCCTGTTCATGGTGGGCTGTCTGTGTACATCCTCAAATAGCTCAGGAATGTGAATGCCCATTAATTCCCTTGCTGAGCAATAACAGAAATATCACAAATATTTTGTGCTTTGACTAAACATTTCTTCAACAACATAGGATGTGCCCAGCAGACCTCCCACCACGGATAAACACAGTGTCAGACTGTGGTGTCTGGTTTGTGTACAAACTAGCACGAGTATTTTCCTGCAAAATGTCTCTGGGGCTTCAAGAGCCTGCTAGAAGCTACAAATGCAGTTTGCAAGAGTGAAGTGAACTCTCTACTCTTCCATCAGTGTAATGTGCTTTTGGCCTTATGAAACCTTTTTTCATTAAAGTCAGCGCTTTCAATTTCTTTTCTGATAGATCATTTCTTTTGTCATACCGGCCTTCAGGATCACTTCCATGGCTTTCTTTGCACCTGCGAAGGCAGCTGCATGGATGGCGAAATGGCCCAGCTTGTTCTGCTGGCAGAGCCGTGCTCCCTGCTTCAGCTTAGACATACATGAGGATGGGTGGAGAGAAAGACAAAGAGAGACAGTTCTTAAGCTGCAGTGGGCTGGCAGTCACTATAAAGCACAGCAGTAATGTAATGTAGTAATGGCAGACAAGTAATCGTTGGGATGAAATCCCGCAGAACTGATTGAAAATGAAAACCTAATTTTTTCCTCCTTTATGTGGCTACATAGGCTATGCTGTACAGATGGAAAGTGTATCCTATATAGGCTAGTACAGATAAGCAGTAAAATGAAATGTGTCTGTGTGTTTGTGCTCCTGTACATACCAATATGCTGAGAGCCTCACAGTTATTGACGGAGCAGGCCAGCATCACAGGAGTGTTCCCAAGGTCTCCCTGCAGGTTGGAGTCTGTAGCAGTGTAGGACAGCAGCAGCTGCAGGGGGCAGGTGATAAATACTTTACAGTGAGCTGCATCCAGTCCTTACTGTCCTCAT
This sequence comes from Centroberyx affinis, assembly GCF_046629955.1. Lineage (NCBI taxonomy): Eukaryota > Metazoa > Chordata > Actinopteri > Beryciformes > Berycidae > Centroberyx > Centroberyx affinis. Next base: position 31,170 of record NW_027281098.1, read on the forward strand.
CTCTCCTTTATGTCTGTACCCCTCGACTGGCGCTGTGTGTCAGTGGACAGCTGCCAAATGCTATGGGGACAACAGGCCAAGGTCTTTCCAAGTAGAAGGTTGAGTCAGGTTTTTGTCTGAGTAAACAAATCAGTCGGTCGACAAGGGATCAAGGATTTTGAATGCGGTAGCTGCTCCAGGTGACAAGTTCATGCGGTGCTGGTCTTATAAACAATTTGACGTGATAACATGATTGTCTAGTATCTTTTTTTTTTCTTTTGCTTTTTAGCTCTACTGTATATCCAGAACTTATCTTAACCTTCTATCCTTCTTTCAAACTAGGAGTCTTGATGAGAAAACTTTTAAAAACTACATTGGGCAGCATGATGGCATAGTGAGGTTGTTCCAGAGGGGCCCCAGGTGTGGTCATACTGGAGACCACACCTGTTGAAGTATCCTTGAGTAACACACTGACCCCCTCCCTGCTCCATTGGTGCTGTAACCTAGCTGACCCTGTGCCCTATGACAAGAGGGCGAAAAGAGAATTTCCTCAATTGGCAATGAATGCAGTATATCAAAACAAGCACAGATCCTGTATAGACCCACAGCGCGTGTTCAATTCTATGCACTGAAGCACTAATTCCACTAACGTTGCTTAATACTACAAGGTAACGTTGAAGGCACCTACCGTTAAATTTTGTAGGGCAGCAAAGACGAGTTACTGTCTGCAAATCCCCGACTGTGGATTTTTTTTCAGTTTCACTTTTGTTTTCACACCAGGAGACTCTGTGGATTGAGTTCAATGCTGCTGGTCTGCTGTCTGTACATCTCCAAATTACAGACATGACATAATGCGCACATCAGGTGCATTAGAGATTGATTTAGATCCATTTCTACACATTGACCAAATTTTGATTTTGTGCTTCTGTATGGGAAACACTGCATCTCACAGTAAAAAAAAAAAAACGCCCTCTAGAGGCCATCTGAAGAAGTGCATCATCTCACTAAGCGCGACCTGACTGACTGACTGACTGACTGCCTGACCTGAATTTGGCTTGTGATGCCCTCAGCTGAGCCTGGGAAAAATCCTGGCAATAATAGTCTAAGTTGTTGCAGACAAAAATAATGACATAAAATCTGTTTAATAATGATGTGATACTTTATTGATCCCTGTAAAGAAATTCCTTTTTTGCTTGCCCCCCTCCAGGGAGGTCAGAGGTCATGGTCAAAAGGCTGATAAAGATTCAGTGTCTTGTTCATGGACACTTCAGTAGGGTGGATGCTTATTGACACAGAGGTTTGATCCCAGGGCCACACATAAAACATGAACCTTTGTAAGATGAAACACACCCAATTGCCACCCTGAAATGTTTGAGGTTTGATCAGTTTTTTCAGAATGTTCTTTAATTCATTCCATCCCCTTGTTGCCTAGAATTTAAAGGCAGATTTTACTCTGACTTACTATGATGAACCCTTTGACTGATTGTTAGCTGATCTACCTAGCAGCAACAACATGAGGCAAAAGTCAGTCTTTGCTTGATATTGGTAGAATTGGTTGAAACCTGGGAGGAAGGTCAGAGGCCACAGAGATGCAGAGACCATCCCAAAAGATGTATTGCTCAAGAAGCGTGTATATTGTTTGAATGTTTTTTGGTGGACATCCAAACTTACTGAAGTGTCACAGTGGATTTGTTTTTTACTGGTCAAAACAGTGCAGGTGCTGGAGCCTTATTGTTTTTGTTAAGATTTTTCTTCTTCTTTTTCTGCCTTTGAGCAATCTGGAGCTCAGAGACTGTAAATCCCAATGCCACAACTGTGCTGGATAGGTTTCAAAGCTCCCCCACTACTCAGCCAAAAAATAATTTGTGATAAGCTGCTACTTATTTGGCTCTGTGAAACCAAATACAAAAGCTATAATTGCCAACCTTGGGATTAGAACCCCAGACCGCTGCATAAAAGCCCACTGCTCTACCAAATAAGCTGAAGTATAACTGTAGCAGACAGAGAAAGTTATAGGTATTGTATCTCTGTATCCTGCAGCTGTACATGCACAGTGTTTTGTTTTTCTTATTTTTGGGACCGACAGTCCCTACTGACCAACTGAGTGACTTATATTAGCTGGTGGTCCATGCTATAGCCTGGAGGTTCATAGTAGTTCCTCACCTCCACCAGGTTGTTGTGTCCATGGCTGACAGCCAGGTGGAGAGGGGACAGGAGGGCCATGTTGAGGATATTAGGGTCTGCCCCCAGGTCCAGAAGGGCCCTGCAGCTCTCTGCCTGGTTCCTCTCCACCGCCCAGTGTAGCGGGACACTGCCCTGCCCATCACAGCTGTTCACCTCTGGGACCCACACACACACACACACACACACACACACACATACACACAAACATAGACATAAAGATGCACAGATGCACCCACAACTCACATAAACATCAGACACGGCGCTCCATACCTTACCATATAAAGATGAAACGCACTGCTCCATACAGAACTTCACTACATTGAGAGAATTACGTTAATTTACAATACATGTCTTTTACTTGTTCTGGCATGCATCTTATGATTGATGACGGAGGCGTGCTCACCCTCTGAGGGGATGACAGTGGTGATGAAGTGGATGAGGGCGACGTGGCCCCCTGCCGCGGCGTGATGAAGGGGACTGGCTCCAGATTCATCCCTCTCACTCAGGACCTCGGGGCTCTTCTTCACCAGGTTCTCCAGCAGCGCCAGGTCACCCTTCTCAGCCAGCTAGATAGGGATGGGGATGGTTGGAGAGAAGAATAGAATAGAATAGAATAGAATAGAATAGAATAGAATAGAACAGAATAGAATTAAGACTAGAGTTAAGACTAGAAAAACATGAAAAGACAGTAATTCCCTGCTTATAGATTCCCAAACACAAACATAAACAACACATTTTTAGTTATTAATTCTATGTATTCTTGCCATCACACAGTCCTTGTTGATGTCAAGGGCAGCCCAATGTAAAAGGTTTTACATTTAACAAGCAGCTCAGATGAGCAAAACCTTTTAGTGTTAATAGACATTAAGCCAGTTTTCTGTATCCCCGGAAGTACTTGGATGGTCCATGTGTATCCGAGTCGAGATATTTTTTTGTTGATAGTTAACAATGAGGTATCACATAACAGCTATTTGTCTGAATCGTAGGACTGCATTTGTCTCTGGTTTATGTAAACATCTATTCTCCTATTCACAATGACTTTCAGGTCAAGCAGGGGTAGGATTACTGATGTGAAGTTACATAAACCTTCCTCATATCATAAATATTTATAGAAGTTTATAGAAGTTTTTGGATTGTGCCCCCTTTATAATCTTGTGTTGTTTTTATGCTTTTACTTTTTAAACACATTTCTTTGGATGTATTTCCTAACTTTTTTTTCTCTTTTATATATTTTTTGACCTTTTTATAATGAACTCAGATTATTATTATTCTTATTATACAGAATATTTTCCTAACTTTCCTTAGAGTTTCTAGTGTTTGCCGAACACTGATGTCAATCTTACCTCAAACACATTTCGGCATGCCAGGGCGGGATCCTCATCTTCTATCACATACGTGTAACAACTGTTCTGCCGGGCGACCTCCCTGCCGAAGTTCATCAGGAGCTGCTCTACAGCGTGTGCCACTGTCACTCAACGCAGACAAGCACTGAAAACATGTCTAGACATAACCACATGCACACACACAGATACAGCAAAATACAAAAATAGCAGAAAACAAATCCACCATAGTTTCAATTGAGTACATAAACCCTGCTTTACACGCAAGCAGAGCATCATGGCGTGTTACGTGACGGAGAGGGCAAATAACACCTTAAGCCATAGGCTGTTCTCGCCATGAGGGGAAACGGGCACAGATGACTTTGCCTTTACCAAGGAGGGCGTTCAAGTCCGCTGAGTGTTTGGAGGGTGAAGCCCTTCTGTTGAGGAAAGCAATTAAGTTCTTCACAGCTGGGGGGGGTCAGCTTGTTTGAGTCTATCCCTGCTGTCCTTGGGAACAGTCTGGGTGAGCGGGATGGAAAAAGACCTTGTAATTGTATTGTATGAGCCCCCGAGTCACATCCAAAGGCCAACCAGCAAATAACACTGGTGAGCGAATTACTTTAGGGAATTCTCATAGGAAATCACCTCTGACCCTCAAGGAATTCAGATTCTTTGGGTGTATTCCTTACCATACTGTGGCTGATAGATGCCACCTCTAAGTTGTGTTTCAAGTCAGAATAACAGTTTTATCCCGTGTGTGGATGGGGGTAATTTCACGGAAATTATATTTGGTTTCTGGATTATTCACACAATCTTGATTTACAGTGCACTTCTGCATGCAAGGATAGCCAGCGGCACACACTCAAGCAATAATGCATACATCAATGAAGCTGAACGCAGGTTCTGCAGACACTCGCTCCCTCAGTGGTTCCTTTATGGTGAGCAGAATGACTCTTTCCAGATGAGGGATCAATAATTAACTATAACCTCGGTGGCTGTGGTCACCATGGCGATCAATTTAATTCACTTCTCCTCTGGCAGCTCTGCAGATTAGTAATGGATTGGTTTGACTGGTACATAAAGAGCAGAGCAGAATCATAAAGTAAGAGTGTAGCTCTTACTAGAACAACGTGGTCTTTGCTTCAGGGGGGCTTCGCTTATGCTAAAATTTTAAGGGTGCTATTTCTGCGTGTTACACATCTAAAATTGTTTCCATGCAGTTTCTGTTGAAGGGAGAGCCAGAAAGGCCATTCGATATAGGCTGCCCATACTGTAATTACACACTGTAAAGCACCTTTTCACCTAGGTAAATGTTTTGATTATAATTTAGAAGCATTTGCACAATATTTTAATACTGTTGATGCTTGGATCTGGCTTTCAATCAATACTTACAGTGGGACTGTGTTTCTGACAGACTTGAACACACCGTGAGATTAACAATTATGCAAAACAAATGCTGCTACTGTACCAATCATCTGTACTCTCCTGCATGTCCCCTTCGCTGTGCAGTCCAGATACAACCGGTTAGAAGCTATTTAAAGTGGCAGAAAATTTTACTTAATTTTCCACTAATGGAGGTTAATTGTTGATCATGATCTGCGTCATCCTTCCTGTCCTTTCTACGCAGCAGCAGTGAATGAGAGTTATTGGTTTCAGTAATTGAGCCTGCCACTGTTGAGCCTGTTTGCAGAAGCCATGCAATCATCCAGCAATGCACCGATGGGCATTGGTCAACACATTTCCCAAACAATAGAAGAACAGGTGACAGATATAATTGCATTTGACAGTGACCCCACTAAACAAACAGCAAGGAGTTTGCGCTCATAGTCTCATACTGTACATGTATACAGTATTTCATCATTGTTTATATACAGAGGTATTATTAATTCTCTTGGGTGAAATGTTTTCTAATGTAACATGCCAAACCTAATTACTTTAGTATTATTAAAAGGATTAGTCAAGGTTTAATAATGGATGGATTCTTAATAAAGAATGGATTCTTTATCATCAACACTCAAATGGAAGAACTGGAATTTAATTAAAAGTGGCACACTAGATTACTGGATTATGTTAATATCATATCTTACATAAGACTGAGCTCACATTTTAAAATTTAAGTTATTCATATGTGAGTTATTAATTTAGAAATAAATGATGAAATGAAATGCTGACAGGATTTTTTTCAATTAAGGAAGTTTGATGCTGTACTTTCAATGTGCACAAACCACTTGTTGGCTGTTAAACTGTACACAATAGTTGTTTCCAATAATTAAATTGCATCAAATTTTCTAAGTCAGATTGCCATTTGTAGAGTCAAAATCACCTGTAATTTTGAGCTGAAACACATTTTTCACAGAAGAGCTGATGTTCCGCTGGTTACAGAAAAGCTGAGAACATTTTATATAACAATTTATTTTATCCTCATAGTTTTTAATAAATACCCACACAGTCCAAGCAAGCAAAAACTCATATAAATAGAGAGACATTTTGTACTTACTATATTAAGGTGATGCTGATGTTGAGCTGAGCAGTCCGAATGTTCTCCTGACTGGTGCAAAGGGGCTTTAAATAGTGTGTGGAGAGCTATCACCCTCTCTGTCTCCTAATGGAGGCAAGGCGCTGCCCCTTGTGACCAAAGGACTCTCTCATGATGTTATCACAGAGAACAAGACAAGCCCATATTGTAATGTGATAGGAGATTCAGCTTTTGGCAACACATTAGGCAGATAAAGCATCTGTATGAACATGATACTGATGTCTGACTCAGACTCCAGACTCATAATGGGGTTTTGTTAATGCATCTGGATGTTTATCAATTATGTAGACTTTTTGCAAAAACTTCATACAGCTTGAAATGTGATTTTTTTCTGTTTTGCACGATGGTGTTGAAAAGCTTTCTCTCTTCTCTTTGGGGTTTTTTTTTTTTCATTTCACATGATGATATATACAGACTTGACTCCTTTATTCCACTAGAGGCACCAGAGAATGTGTTCATGTCCTGACAGGCTCTGCCAGCCCCTCCAGTGTGCAGAGCTGTCCACATTAGAAAGCTCATAAAAATCATAAAGACGTCACCTTTCCTAAACACCATTATTAGTTCCACTCAGATGTTCAACAAACCACGGAAACAACTTGACCGCCCGGCTGCACGAGACGTCTACCATTTATCAAACCAACACTCTGTTGCAGAAAGCTATGTTCTCTCTGCCGCCTGTGTTTGGGATAAGGCCCCTTCTGCTGCGTTTTCATAAAGTAAAGTGATTCTCTTGTCAAGATAGACTGACAATGACCTCCCAGACCTCCTTGTTGACGGTGGGGATTAAGGAATATTCCTCAGGGAAAAAGAGAGTGGGAATTAAGAGTGGACATACTCTTTATCAGGCAGGATTATCAGATCAGGTATATCATTAACTAGGGATTATACTAGCATTACAAAGGCATCAAGGGAATAAGAATCGTCTGAGACTGTAGGCTGGTTATTGTCTAAATCTGAAATATACATTCTAGCATATACATTCTAAGTCATTAATTAAAGGAATCAAGTACAGTAGACACTAGAGGATTACTGCAAATAGATCAGCCATTGTTTACAGCAGACCAGTGTCAAATAGTATTTGCAAGTACTTTTATTAGTTGGCAGATGTTTGGGGTTTGCCACATAGGACAATACAATGAGTGACAGAAAGTTTAGATAATCACAGTATTGTAAAGTAATCAAGTATTTGAAAGTACATTTAGTGTATTTTTTTAGGTGACTGACAACTTACCTGACTTACTTGAACTGATCTGCCTACCCATAGGCAAATTAAAACAAACACTAAACATAATTTGCAAATACTGTTTGACCCAGGTATGATTTATAGTAGCTGCAATATATTTAAGTAGCAAATCAACTCTGCAAACAAGCAAAGATTTTTCCAATTTTATTAAATCCTGTGAGCTCTATTTTGCTGACTAACAACCAAAACTCGATCCATCATTGTAAATGTCACTGGGTTTACTGTGATCCAGAGTCCAGACCCACCTGTGCACCATAAGTCTAATACCTTAAAACTAATATTTGCCAGGTTATTGTTCTCAGCGGTTATCTTTCAAATGTTTGCGTTCAGTATTTATGGAAAAGCCACACATGCAGCAAAAACAGAGCCAGTGTTGGAAAGCGAGTGCTAGCTCTCTCCAGCTGAGCTTGATGAATTACCTGAGTCAGGTTGTTGTATTAGATAAATAAACAACATGAGTGGTGCTTACAAGACAATAAAGTTGTATTTGTTTTGGAAATTTGTGGCAGGATCTGGTTTCATGGACAGAGAGAAACAGAGACGGAGGATGAGTGGTTGTGAAAGTGTTTGTGTTTGCCCTAAATGTGTGTTTGTTTGTGCACATGGGTTTGACTATGAATACACGTACCTGTATGCATGGTGGCAATGTAATGACAATGTGATTTGAATATTCTTGTAGTTCAGAGGGAGAACATGTGTATTTAGTGATTCAGCGATGGTAATGACACAATGCTCTACTGCACCTGTCAAACGATGCAACAACTGCTGACTGGTCGGTTACAGTGCTATGGTGGAGAAAGGGGCTACTGGGGCCTAAATTATACATTCGTGCCATTACGCATAGGGCATACTGCGCAAGTCACCACTCCATTAAAAATGACATTTTTTACATGTTTTCCCGCTCCTTGCTCACCCATGCATTTGATATCACTATTACTAATACACATAAAAACTTTACATCCAATTTTACGCATTCGCCCTGATTTGCATATTGAGTGTTTTGCTGGCAATCGAACATCCTCAGGCAACATGGAGGAACATCTGTGAATAATGCCACTCATAAGGGCTATTCAAAGTGCTTTACACTATAAGGGCTTCTCATTGGTTCATAAAGTGCAAATAGGACGGGTTAACATGTTGCCATGCTAAGTGGCTGAAAACAGCGATACGCAGAGTGCATTAACCTCTGAGCTGTCCATCAAATGCTCACAATGGACCTAAGTGTGTGTGTGTGTGTGTGTGTGTGTGTGTGTGTGTGTGTGAGAGAGAGAGAGAGTGTGTGTGTGTGTGTGAACCTAGTGACATGTGGTACTGCGTTGGTGTTCCATCACTTATAAATGAGGTTACCTCTTAGGAGTGGCTGTGTCCTTAGGGAACATACCCTCGGCCTGGCAGCCTGCTCTCTGACACTGTATTTCTCTCCTGGTCAGAGGTACAGTATGTCACTTTTCACTTGTGCAAATGCTATTCTTAAATCTCAGCTATCACTGAATTATAGTCAAACAAAAACTGTTTAAACGTATATGTCACGTCCAATCCACTGAACCAACTTATGAGCCAGATTCTTCCTTTATTTTTTAATGGATATCCACATTCTAGTGATTTTCCTGCCTGACTGTGACATGCCTGTCAGTTATTGTAAATCACCCTGAAACGACAATGCTAATTTCAATATAAATATATTTGCCAGGGGAATCTCTTTAGTCACACTGCCTGACGGATTAGATTCTTTCTAAGCATATAATTAAGTGCTCAAAGGTATGCTTTTCAGGCTTTACTGAGGTATACAGTTATGCCAGAGAGACATATTTGAGTGCTTTTCTTCTCTAAATGGAAAAATTGTATCATGCTAATTTCTTTCGGTTTATGTATTTCTTCAAGGCAATTAGAATTGACTGAAAACGTATAAAGTCGGTGTTAATAACCAAAGTACAAAGGTAAAATTGCTGTTCACTAGGCTGTTTCAATAATACAGTGACAATATACTGAGCTTTTATTGTGTGGAGTTTAATATTTATTTGCACAACAGAAATAATGGATGGTGAGAGAAATATCAAATAATAAAACATTCATTGATGTGTAGTTGAGCAAAGTAAAAAATGAGCTTATACAGATAACCTCACCAAGTTAATTGGACACAAAATTGTCACACTTTAACAGCTACAATATTGTTGAAAAAAAGTTCTTAGGAATATTCTAAATAAGTGGCTGTGATCTGGTTTGACACAGTATCTGTCTGAGGAAGACAGCAAGCAGCAGGATGGCATCTCATGCCAGGAAATGCTTCACCCACAGTTTGTTTTTACTTCCTCAACTTGGGCAGCCCAGTGTGAATTAACTCCATAATGGATAATTGAATCTATACTTGACTAATGTCTTTTACTTCACTCCAGCAGGCCTTTCAGTGTTGGAATTACCAAGGCAACCAAGGCACATGAGACAATACTGCACTTAATTCTGAACAAAGTCTGTATCCAATCTGGAAAAACAATGTGTAAGGCGATTATGCTTAAGATGGGGCCTTTTACCATTCATATGCACCATGCATAACACAACTTATGAAATGTAAGCCCCATTCACAGAGACAGACAAGTATGAGGTCTGTATAACATTAACGCTGCACTAGGCAGCTTCGCACTTTGGTGGCCTCAAGTGGCAGCGGGAGATTACTGTTTGAAATTTGGAAGGTTTGAAGGACTTCATTACCCAGAAATCATGTTACGTGACATCTGTAAACTGCTCAATCCTTGGACTTCTTAGTGGCTGGTAGGAGTGGAGATGGTGAAAGAAACTCTTCAACCACGCACAGGTTCAACCACCCACTTTCTCTTGATGGGGTGCTCATTTGCTGCTGCTCTTATAAGTTTTCATTCCCACTCCCTGTGTGCTGAGAAGATTTCCCACGAGTGAAAATGCCTGACACTAAATTCTGAAATTAAATTTGGGCAAATAAGGTGAATCTACATTGTCTTAATTAGAGAGAATTGGATTGGTCTTCTCTGTTGCAGCCCCAACTCGTGATTTAAGGTTGATTGTTACATTAAAATCGTGCCTAGTGCAGCACAAATTCCTTTTTGGCAACGTAACACAATAGTGTGAAAACTATTTGTGAATGAGAGGCTGTCAGAGAGAGGTCAGAGCTGTGATGAAGGTGAGAACGCTCCTGGTTCGACTGTCTCGTTCATCTCCACATGATAAATTCCAGGGCATTCTACCAAAGCCACCAGTTTGATAGATGGATGGTGCCGTCGTCCAGGAGGCTCAAAGGTAACTTCTGTCTTCATCTCTTTCTCTCTCTCCCCCTCTCTCTCTCTCTCTCTCCCACTCTCTATTCTTCCTTCTTTATCTATCCGAGCCCCAGTTGAGCTGAGCTAAGCTGAGTTGAGCTGCACTGCGCCGTCTTGAGACTACGGTGAACATTATGACTGGCGGAAACCTCTGAGGTCTAAATCCTTGATCCCAGTGCCTGTGATTATCTGTGGATCTGTGTGGATTCGCACAGGACAAATTGGAAAAACAATCATGAGCTACACAGGCTGCCGCTGCTTCTCAGGTCAGATGAGTAAGAGACAGTATAATTTCTATCCCATCCCAGCTATGCCATCTGCTCACTGTGTAAGGCCATGGCCTCACATCCTTTTTAGTAGAGCATAATATTTGCCTGCATTCCTAACCGATTTGTTTTTCAATTTGTAAAATTGTGAAAGTTCACTGCACTTCTCTTCATTTTTATTGCAATTCCCCTGTAATGGATGGTACAGTATGCATTCGGATATTTGGAGTATATACTGTATGATTATTATTATTGTTACATTTATATGATTAGATTCATGTATAATTATCACACATGCTGTTACTGTCCTGTATATCATAAACAGAATTTTTCCATAACCTTTTTTGATCTTCTAAAGGTGAGTCGCAGATTAGTTTTGGATTGATGAGACCAGAACCTGGCTTTTGAAGAGAGGATGTGCGTTTCAGCTGCCCCCTCACAGAGATCAATGCACTTGTTGTACTTCTCTGTGCTTCAGGTACCTGGAGGACCACTTCCCCTGAGCCGACCTTTAATCCGTTTTAACAGCATTCCTCCATCTGTCAATGTGGTCCCTGCGCCCTGTGCTGATCATGTTACATTTACACTTCAGGGACATAGTGGATGCTTTTATCCTGAGTGACTTACAGTGATTGCAACGGAAAAATAGGCTTCAATTCTGAGATCAACAACAGTACAAGCATTTTGGAGTGCAAAGATCAAAAACATGCCGAGATAACAGATGTAACAAATATTCCTGTCTCCCTAGAATGTATAGTAGAATGCTACTAGATAAGGAAACATTGTGATCTTTTTTGTAGCATTTTATTAATCTGAGACCCATTGGTTTCTGAAGTTCTGGTGAAGTTTCTATGGTCACACGAGCTGACCAGTGTTTATAGTTCAGTACTCCTATTCTTAGAAGCTCTACAAATGCAGGTCCTGGATCAGTAAGCCGATCATGAGTCATGGTTAGTTCCACTTGGTTGGCCCAGACAAGGCTCGTTAACCCTGACACCAAGGGGGGTTATGCCTGGATCAGCCACAACCACAGGGCAATGTGTCAGAAGGGGGGGTCAACTGTTTCCTGATAATTGTTTTTCGAAAATCATTATGTAATCATTCATCATTTGTCTGTTGAGAATTACAGGTTTAAAAAATAGCAAATTAATAAAAACTATAATTGACTTCTGGTAAACGCAAGCAACATGTAGTGAGAGAGAGAGTTTTTCCTGATGATAAGGAGAGATGATGAAAGGCAGGAAGAGACGGAAGAAGAGATTAGGTTGAAAGGCTCAGTGAATAGAGAAAAGGACAGATAAGAGATAGAGATGAGAGTTGAGCCCTCACCGCTCCAGGCTGCCCTGTTTTCGTGGCCTTATTTAGCAGTTGAGGATGTGTGGGCTAGTGGATTGACAGGCATTGCGGGTAATGAACTGCCTCCACTCCAGCGGACCATCATTTTGAAGGTCAGTGGATAGGTCAAAACAGCCGGTTCCATGGACTGATACCTCCCAAACTTTGGTAATGAGTGGCTGGCTTCGCCGTCTCACTCCACTGGACTCCTCTCAGCAGTGATTGGTTTTCTACAGTCACACTTGGCATTTCATACTAGAAGATCGACAACAAACAAAGGTCCCCAGGCAGGTTTAATTGGCCGTAATATACTATTATTACATTTGCAATAAACAGTTAATCTAGATTTATATAAAACTGCCTGGACTTTCTTTGATTAATCTTCATTGATTTCAAGTCTACTTTACATAGCAGGAAAGGCAGTAGGATATAAACAATAAGAATAGTACGTGTGACGTCTGTTCCTATCACCCACACCAAATCAGCATGCATCAGTGTGAGAGTCAGGCGGGCTGTGAAAATGAGCCTAAACATACAGCTAATGAGCATGACACCACCTTGTGGAGACAACACAGACTTCTGAAACTGGATAGCACATGCTGTGAGACTTGAGGTGCTGTGCTTAAACAGCTAAAGCACTTGCTGTATTTCAGACACTCCCTTCACCAACAGTCTGCCCAACATCATTCTGTGCTCAGCAAGACGAGCTGTTCAATTTTTAATTGGTGAAGAAATGCTTATCTGACAAATGTGTGAATATCTGAATATGCCTGTAGAGTACAGTGCCATCCTGAGAACTGTAGAGCCTCATACTTATCTTATTTTGCCTTGTGGTGGTAGTCTATCCTATTCCTCTTTTCCAGAATTGCTGCATCAAGGACATTAATTTGAAGATGTGCTTAAACCTCTCATGTTGTTAATATCCACCCGTTAAGAGGCAACACCAAATCAAACGCAGCCACCTCCCTTCGCTCCCCCGAAATCCAATTAGGGCTGATGAATTTGAAATTGATGGCAAATCTTTATGAGCACGGGAACTTCCGCAGGTGATGAGGGCCCCTGAAAAATGAGACACGAGGGGAGGAGGAGGTGGAGGGAGGGGGAGAGAGCGAGGTGGAGAGAGACAGCAACAGAGAGAGAGAGCAGTCTGAGGATACACCAGTAGATTTATGACTCCTTGTTTAGAGCATACTGCTGAAACAGACTCATAAATGTTTTTGATGGTCCACAAATAAATAACTCCCAACATGTCTGCTCAGCAAACGATAAATAATCCTAAAAAGTTTAATCGTGCCCTACCTCCTTCCTATTTATTTTTGGGATATTTATGTGCGCTCATAACTATGTTCATGTATACAACCGAGGCGGAGTCTTACACCATCTTTCCCTTTCACCTCATGTGTCACCTTCAAATGTCTGAGATTTTGGTGACGTGCTTTATTAAAGTAAAAAATGCTGCATGCGCCGGCAAGGTTGCGGGAGAAAAACCATCGGAAAAGCGTTTCTGTTGCTGCAGCTCAAATTCCATTGGCGGTCTCCGCTGTGCAATAATTCCAGTGTATTTGCTGAGAGCTGTGTTCACCCTCGGACCTCTCTCCTCTCCCACAGCAAACAGCTTCCCACATGCACAGGTCAAGAGACTCAGTGTAAAGGTGCCCTTTTTATAACTCAGTACTCATTATAACACATTGGGCTCTGAGAAAGGCTTATAGGGGATAGTGTGAGTGTGAGTGTACATTATGTATGTGTGTACATTTATCTGTGCATTTATATATTCTCAGCAGGTGCATGTGGTAACATATGCATGTGTGCATTTGTATGTATACATTTATGTGCATCCAAGTGCATCTGTGTGCCATCATGAGGTGCATTTATGGGTAGGAAGACATGTGCAGTGAGGCGTGTGTTGGTGGGGTGGCTGTGATTGACCAATGTGTGGGACTGCATGTGCATGTGTGTGTGTGTGTGCATGTGTGTGTGTGTGTGTGTGAGTGAGTGAGCTCATGTGTGTTGGCGGAGGTTTCCCAGGAGAAGCCAAGCAACAGAGCTGACCTTGCAGTTAAAAAAAAAAAAAAAAAAACAGACAATAATTTATTCATTGCCATCACACAAGTTTCTCTCTCTATCTTGTATTAGATGTTCAGCTGTTTTCTCAGCTATTTTAAAGCATCTCTTCCTGCACTCTGCGGATTATTGATTTCTCCAAACCCTCTTTACTTTAGGACACCAAGATTGGGATCATAATTTGTGATCTAATCGGTGTGCTTTCAGTGGCTTCTCCTTCATAGTTGGGAATCAGTTTTATCCCTCCTCCAATTTTAAAAGGTCCTCACTTACCAACCTTCCCGCATTGTGTATTTTTAAACCCCAGAGCTTAACCTCGCTGTAAAAATGTCTCTTATCGGACAGGGTCCAGCTGGCAATGTCAAACAGATGGCTTTATACCCTCCTGGGTTTCCATTCAGAATAAATTACTTCAATAAAAAACCAAGAGGGCACTTAGGAAGCAGACAATTAAACACCTTGCATGGAACACAGTCCAGCTGTATTTCAAATGACTGAAAGCTTATACTGATGAATGCAGTCATTAAAAAAAAGACAGCACTCAATGCCATTTCAACAATGGACAGTAAACAAACAACCAGTGTAACCTTGAAATGGAATGGGCCAAAATCTAGCTTGGTTCAGACAATGCTGCTGTAATGTATACTTGGGATAGTGCTGTTATATAAAGATTGCGTTACTTGTGTTCATTACTTTAACACCAAGAGAAAAGTGAGAATGCACCTGTTTACTTTTGATTCAAAGTAGTCACCCTCCGATATAATTAAGGCTCTCCCATTAAGTGTAATGCATAAAAGAGCTCTGTTTCATCTGTATTTTTGACAACAAAAAGACATTTAGTGTGGTGTTCAAACACTTAAATCCATCACATTAATGGGAAGCCTCTATTGTTACACCATGAAGGATAATCGCTTTTGAATTGCTTTGTCCAAATCAAAGAGTTACAGCATTTTGAGCTTTACTCAAAGGTATCTTTAAAGTAACGGCATAATCAACATCACAAAATTGCCATTCAAATTACCTTCATCATCGGTGAAGAGAACAAATTGCCTCTGGATGAATTGTCGAACAGATCGGCAGTCCCTCTTGTGTAATTGTTGGTTGGTATATGTTAACCAGCCAGTCTGGTGGCTGTGGGGGTGTTCAGTCTGAGAACAGCAGCCAAACCGCCATCCAGTGATACCTGTTGGAAGCACAGCTATCTCACACTGCATTGCGCTGCCAGTAACCAGGGATAACAATGAAACATTCATTGAATCGTACTCAGCATAATTAAATAGTATTAGCTTAATTACCTCTGCCTCTGTCGTGGTAATCAAATGGATTGAGTTCAGCTGTGTGCTAACCTTCCCCTCAGGTGTGAGTTACAGAGTTACCCGAGGGATAACATTACCACCGATGCCAAGGGCCTGTCTGTCGTTCCTTCTGAGGGCTTCATTCCTTTTCTGTCTATCTGCCAGGCCGCAGGGTTTCCTGTCACAGGAGCGACTGAACACAGGTCTCAATTTGTGCCCTCCACATAACAGAAAGAGGTATTCTTGGAACAATGACCGAGCTCCCTTGTGAAAGTTAGCTCGTGCCTGATCCCTTTGCAGGAAGGTTAATGTGGGTGCAATGATCCGAGGACCGCCGCCCGTCCTCAGGGGTTCTCCTTGATGGTGACAGCCATAACTCATCTCGATACTTCTCATCACGACTCTCCGCTTTTGGACGGGGGCTTGAACCTGTGTGCTGGGGAGAGGGTGTGTTGAGCTGCGCAGGGCTGATGATGGATGACTGGGAAGGGAGTCTTAGGCCTGACAGGTTCCACTCAGCCCGCTTGTCAGTGGGGATTTGTAAGTTCAGGACCTTTGTCGGATTTTTAAGCGCTGTAAAAATCAATCAATCCCATTCCTCCAATATCTTCGATGGAATATTTGACCGCCAGGAACAATAAGGATCATCTGACCTTTTTCCACTTCTGAAGGACTCTCATCGACTTTTACTGATGGGCAAACACAGTGGAATACTTTTACATTATGGATTGTAGCAGACTAACCGAGAGATAAACCATCCAAGAGCACAAATGTACATGTCAGCACCATAGCACACATATGTATGGTTATTATGGATGGTTAAACCTGGTCCTGAGATCTATTTTTAAATGGTTGTTTAGACACATCAACAGTGGCAAAGTAGAGTTCACTGGATGAGTATTTGGAGCTGTCACTACTAGACTGTTGTACTGGACTGTGAGTGCACAGCTACTCCCCAGACCAAAAATAGGGTACAAACTTTTCTTCATCTACTCTTTCACTTCTTGCGAAAAGTTTCCCCGTGCAAAGTCTCTCCACTGTAAACTCCAGAGATGTCTAACCTATTGACTGCTGCCTCTGTCTCCCCAGTCTGAAGCACAACAGTGGCCTGCAGAAATAATGGGGGGTGCACATACACGCAATCCGGGGGGAATGGGTTGGATCGCAGGAAAGCCTCTGCATGAGTGTGTATGTGTGTGTGTGTGTACGAGAGAGAGACAGAGACAGAAAGAAAGACAAGCACCATCTATCTATCTCATAGAGGTAGCACAGGGATTCCCTGGACTGCTATGTGGAGAGGAGTAAGGCAGTTATCATAAAGTACATACTGTATAAAGAAAAGAAATGTGAGGGGGAGAAAATGGCCAATGGCAGAATCAGTAGATGCATAGTGAAAGTAATGGGTCCGAATGCCCATCTGGCGCAGCATCCAAGGCAAAGTATTTTTTTATGACTTATAGTTTATTGAAGCTCTTTCAAGAGAGATGTACATACACACAGTAATGAGCACATAACCACATATGTGAAAAATCTAAACATGGCAACTAAAGAAAAAAGGTTGTTTTTTTCCATCCTGCTCCTCATGCTAAAGGAGTGCCACCATTTTATCAAGTTCAGTGAACCACACAAAAAAAGGCCACTCTTTCATTTCTCCATCCCTTTATGATTATGTATCTCTCCACCATAATACTGGACTGCATTCAGTCTGATGCATCTTTTCAGAGGATCACCTAGTATATGTAGTCTTGGACAGAAATCAAGATGAGCATCAGTGACCTCTTTAATACCCTCATGTATCTGGTGCAGTCTGCATAATCTGTAAAGCCCAATCTGTGTAACCTTGAAGGAGTCCAGGAAGATAAAAGGATTGAGCATACCAGCATTGGACAATGATGATTGAACATATCAACTGTGTACATTGTATGTCTAGTGAAATGATGAATTAGGTAATACAGATAACCAATGTTATCATTCGTGCGCCCACACACACACACACGCACACACACACACACACACACAGTCCAGTTGGCAGGAGGGATGGAGTGTTGGATGTCAGTGCAATGGCATCTCCCACACTTAAAACCCAGAAACGGCGCGCTGTCGTCCAATCTCCCCAACATAACCGCGAACCAACGTCAGCAGGTAAACAACACAAGGAAACAAGATCACACTGGTCCATACAACAACAATCACCTATCCCAGTTTGACCTCACCACACTGACAACATATGTCCACACACGCACATAGTTAGCCCTATTTGTAAACATTTGTCACTGAGTTGTACATTCGCAGCAGGGTGCAGGGTGCATGCATGAATACATGAATTAACTAAATTAGGCATGGTTCAGGCACGAGCAGAATAAATGAAAAATGAGTAAAGATAAAAACAGGAATTCCTTTGACAACTCACTTTAATGTGAGGGCATTAACTGCAGTTGAAGGTAGAGAGAGAGAGAGAGAGAGAGAGAGAGAGAGAGGCGAGCAAGATGTCTTTTAACTTTGCTCCTTGTCATTAACCTAAACCAAAAAATGGGCACTCAAAATATATTACATGTTGTCTCCTGCCAGCCAAGCCATTTAAGACAGTGGCTCTTTGACTCTGTCAGTCTGGGACAGGCTACCTAATTGGGCCTATAGCAGTAAAGTATCAATATTACAGGAGGATATTAACACCTCAATCAGAAAGCTGGCTAGCATTTCAAAGAGCTGCTCTGTCCTCTTTCCGTTAATTCCTGGCCATGTTGGGAAATACCTTTTATTCATGAGCATTGTGATATATAGCTGACCAGTGTTTTGGACTATTTGTTAATTAAATTTGTCATGTCTTCCTGCCACCTCTACAGATGACAGAATTCATGAAAAGATACAACACACTCAGCAGCATTGTAGACCAGTAGACAGACCTCCCTCTCCCATGTTCATTTCTGAAAAGAGGAAAGAATTTTCTCATCACAATTTCCCTCCCAGGAGTGGGCAAGTTTTGGTTTCCTGTCCAAATGATTAATCGTTCACATTATTTCGCAGAGGGACTCACAACACCATAACTCTACCTGTGGGCCCAATTACACAACTGACAACAGTATCAACGCAACTCACTGACTTATGGCAGCATAAACATAGCAACCTTCATGCTATAATCAGCATAAGTGATATTCAGAAATGATCTGCGTAGATTAGCATCCCAGCATGGATGCATAAGGGTGTAATTTGGTCATGTTTGCTTCTCCCCTCTTGTATGCAAAAGAATGAGAATACTGACTTACACTGATGCTGTAACACAACTGTAACACAAGCGCCATAATATAAAAACAAATTTCCGTCTCACCTGTCTTAAAACCTTTTTGTATCATCTTATAAGGGCTGTGAGGGTTTTGTGAGAGACAAAACAAACTCCAAAACTTAATACAGACCAGGTGCAGTCTAGATTGAACAGACTAAATGGTCCACCTCTAGCTCAGCTAAAATGCCAGCTAAACCACAAGTGACTTCATTGCTATTCATACCATGGTCTCTCCTTCCTGTCTTTCACCTCAATGTACAACACACAGTGATCAGTGGAACACGCTCGAGGTGCCACACCTGCCCTGATTACATAAATGCTCCCTCTCATAGCACGACCCTCGAGAGTAGTAGCAGGTCAGATTGCTTGCCTGGGTGTTTTCGCAGCAATTAGAGCGAAGTGCATTATATTCATATTATCGTGCTGCCACAAGCACTTTGGGTTAAGGCGCAGCGCTGAGCATCTTCTGTCTTCCCTGGAAGGCAGTATTATTCACACTGATGAATGCTGATGAGTATGGTGCAAACCCCTGAAATTTGGAGGTCACACTGTAGCCGTGCTGCAAAGGATATGGTATTCTGTATTTGGTAAACAATAGTGCTGACGTGTAGGAGTCAAAGCATAGTGGTGTCTGTGTGTGTTTCTCTCTGTCTGTCCGTCAGTCTGTCTGTGGCTGTGTGCGTGCTTTCCCCTGCTGGATTACGTGCTTGCATGAGCAATTGACCAGCAGTTGCAGAGCAGGCCCCACTAAGAGAAAAAAAAAAAATAAAACAGCCAATTCAATTACTGATCCATGCCCCTGAATATATTAACCAAACATAACCAGCAGCACAGGCTAGCGATCAATCATGTTTGTTTGTCCCCTGCTAATAGCAGCGCTAGACAGAGTGCAGCATGGGGCTGGAGCGTCACGGCCTATATACACTCACGGAGCACTTTATTAGGAACACCCGTACACCTGCTTATTCATGCAATTATCCATTCAGCCAATCATGTTGCTGCTGATCTCCTGGGATTTTCACGCACAACAGTCTCTACACAGAATGGTGCAAAAAACAAAAAACATCCAGTGAGCGGCAGTTCTGTGGACAGAAACGCCTTGTTGATGAGAGAGGTCAGAGGAGAATGGCCAGACTGGTTGGAGCTGACAGAAAGGCGACAGTAACTCAGATAACCTTTTTACTACTGTGGTGAGCAGAAAAGCATCTCAGAATGCAACACGTCGAACCTTGAGGCAGATGTCACTTTGGTAGCCAGTTGACACTGAGCTGAAAGCTGATACCTACCCAGTATTAGTATGGTGTTCCTAATAAAGTGCTCGGTGACTGTATATATATATATATACACACACAAAAACATGGCTGTATTTTGCATGACCAAATACAGAGACGTGTATTCGTCACACCGAGCGTATTCGTGAAATGTTAGGTGCTGCTGGCAGTATCAGAGGTGGTGAACAGGTGTGTTGGGGATAAATGAAGAGATGACATAGACACATGGCTTGGGTCTGCGGCAGGCTATTTTATTGAAGGCCACTGCTGCTCGCTGTTGATGTGGGTGGATGGTTGTGTGTTGGGACCTTGACATGGCCGGTGGCTAAAAATAGCCAAACCGAATAAACAGGCTGCTGCTATGGTGTGTTTCCTCCCTATTATTGACAAACAAACACACACACACACACACACACGCACAGACAAAGTCACACACACGTATACACAACCACATGCACACACACACACAATGGCATACGCACACAGTCTTCTGGCACACAGCTGATGGCCTTACGATGAACCAATCACTGGCCTTCCCCGGCTTTGTATTTCAGAGAATCATAAATCACAGCTTTGAAAAGTACATTATGCCAGGCCCTCCAAATATTATGCTCTGTGAGTGAGAGAGAGAGAGAGAGAGAGAGAGAGAGAGGGAGGGAGAGAGAAAGAGAGGGAGAGAGGGAGGGAGAGAGGGAGAGAGAGAGAGAGGGAGGGAGAGAGAGAGAGAGGGAGGGAGAGAGAGAGAGCACGCACGCATTCTCAACCGTGCCAACCCATGTGCTTTTATTTTTTTTCTTTGCAAGTATTTGAATCTAGTGCGGCTTTCTATTAATAGAAAGGTGTCCCGCATCGATTGAATGCTTATTATTGTAATTTAACTGAACGCGACTCTCACTTCCCCCCTCCTGCAGGAGCTCACAGTAAATTATAGCCATCCCTCTCTCTCACATACTCTCTCTCTCTCGCTCTCTCTCTCTCGCACTTCATAACCACTGCACTCACTAGACTTAATGCCACCACACAAGCCCATTTTACATGCAAGGCAACATTGCTTGTTAGCTTAAATCCGCTCAGCCTTTGCCAAAGAAAAAACAGGTTTGGAATGTAACTTTTTCATAATGTGCTAGTGCTTAAGAGTCCAGTACAGCAGCACATTCTTTATCTATGAGCACAGCATAAACATTCAGCTTACATGCAGCTCTAAATGATTTGCATATTGCTTATAGAGAAGCTCAAAAAGGACTGTGTATTGCTCATAGAGGTGCTATGACTGTCTAACGAGCGCGCCTTAGTGTGGCTATCTTATGAGTGTGTTATGAACAGATGACGATGTGCCTCTCTTGTGTGCTGACGGCGTCAGAAGCAGGGGCTGTGGGGTATGAGTGTGTTCACGGTGTTTGTCATGAAGAGGTGCAGGGATGATTGAGTGGGCACACTTTATGACAAATAGGAAAGGGAAAATACAGCAGGCAGTGAAGGCTCAGGGATGAGGCTGCCGGTGTAGTCCATCAACTCTTATTGGTCCAGGATGGATGAGATCACACACGCAGAGGGAGAGAGAGAGAAGGGGGGAAGAGAGAGAGAGTGGGGGAGAGAGAGAGAGAGAGAGAGAGAGAGAGAGAGAGAGAGAAGGCTATTACAAATGACAGTGGTGAGCTCCTCATCTGTGAGTTCAAGACTTTCTTCTTCATGACTTTCTTCATATACAGGTATGTAGGCTTGGCTGCACACCAACTTTCATACACATTCATTCAGATATAGGAATATGTGCAGGTGTACTCAAGCACACAGACAAACATAGTACAGTACATATGTGGGCTATGCATCATGCACTTTAAGATTAAGATTAAGATTTAATTTTATTGATCCCCCTCGGGGAAATTTGGGTGTCACAACAGCAATGTACAGTACAATGGCAAAACAAAGGACAGGGAAGGTAATAAGGTAATAAAACATAGTGCAGAAAGATATAAGGAAATATACATAAATACAAAACTATAAAAAAAAGTATGAAGATAAACAATATAAAAGTGTTTCTCATGTCCAAAGTGGTGTTATAAGCATTAAATCCAGTGTAATAAAAACTCCTGTGTGTCCTTCTAGTAACTATGAACTGCAACACAACCTTCAGTCTCTATTGTCACTACCATCATCTGATAATCTGAGATTTATATAGTGTATAATACACTCAGACAGCAAAGGTTAAACTGGCCAAACAGTTGATTTAATTGCTCTGTCATAAAGAGCAGCCACTGCCAGATCCCAAGTCCAGCCGGCTTCACGGGCCAAAGTGTTACTTCAGCATGATGCTACAATTTGGGTTGCCATGACAGCAGCCCACACATGCACACATGCCCACATAATACACAAGAATTAAAGAACCTGCAGAGTCTCATCTCTAACAACCCCCTCCAGAAAAAAAAATATTTTTGAGTCTTGGTAACCTGCAGTGCATCGACACATTGCTATGTAAATTCGGTAATTAAAGATATCAAGCTGATAACTAGAGTTATTCCACCCACGCTGCGGGACGGGGGCTGGCTTCAAATCCCCGGAGTACTCATGCATGCAGGTGGTGTTAGTATAGAGCAGCAGGCATCTACTGTACAAGGTATTACATCAGTCTACAGAACACACTCCTCCTGCTGTAGAAGTCATGGTGCACAATGTGTAAAACATTGTGAAACTCAGAGACAAACACAAGCATTGCATAACAGAAAGTTCTAATTGTTATGATACCTAATACTGCACTGCAGAGGTGTAAACCTGTTGTGTCTTAGTAGTACGGTGAAAGGTCAGATGGAACTCTCATTATTATATTATTTTGTAACAGCATCCCAACTACTGCCCTCGCACAACATGTTGCACTTGATAAAGAAAGATTGCCGATAGATTGCCTATTGGATAATAATTAATGATGCGAAAAGAGACATGGCCAGTGGCCCTGAATCATTTCTCTGCATTCTGAGTAGTTTCACCACTGCCTCACTGCGACAGTTTCATGGTCATGAAGAGGAAAATTCAGGTCGGTCAGTCAGGGGTTAGGGAGACGCTTCACTACACGCTATCAAACTTCAGCATGCTGTCAATTATTTAAGAAAACAATTTTCTGCAAATGTCTCATCTTTACTGAGCTGCATCTTACTAATACAAGTAAATAAACATTGTGTTATTGTGAAAATTTAACTCGAACTATGAATCTTCACACCTTAGCTGAAAATTTTCACACAACTCCGTTAACTCTCTTCTTGTATTCAAATGACATTTACATGACGTCACGTGGTGCAAGAACTTCCCGGTTCCTCATCCATGGACTGCAGCTAAAACTTTCTATGATCCCAAAACAACACATACTCTCTTTCATAACACAATGCATTGTTGTATAAGCAGTGCTTCTGTGTATGTATGTAATATCTTATGTGCTGTTTTCCTTCAGCTGAAAACATTAACCAGCAAGCCAAGCGGCCTAAGGCTACTGTATTCTCCATAGAAGAGATGAAGGCTGATCAACTAGACAGCCAGAGAGCTGAAATCACATTGAAATAATTAATTAGGTCTATACGTCATCGCCTTGATTATGCTGTGGGACTGTACAAAATCTGTTTATCTGTATATCTACTGGTCCTGACATCACATCTGACCCAGTGTGAATGATGTGAAGATATTACTGTGGTGCATGGCAGTTTCCTTTTGGTCAAGACTCAGTCAATGCCGCATGTCTTCCCATTGTCATGCTCTTTGTTTCCCATGGCGTGAGCAACAGTACCCACACGGTTAAGGCATAGTATACGTGCACACAGGCGCTCCGTTTAGTCGATGCAGCATTATTGATCACTTGTCACTGGAAGGAAGGAACATGGCAGGGAAATCAATTACACATATGCAGAGTATAATCAAATTTCTGGAAAACGCTTGGGTAAGGGGAAATGTTCAACTGATACATAAGCTCTACGGGGAAATATTATTGGTGTATTGAACACCGTTCATACGAACTGATAGTGAGGGATAGAGAGAGATGAGAGAGGAAGAGCAGGAGGGAAAGAGATGGAGGGAGAGTAAGCACTTCAGTGCTGTAGGTAACGATCTGAGGGATAATAAGGGATACATAATTTAATATCTCTATTTATTCATTCGAGAGCAGGGAGCAGAGAGCCCATTATATATTGACAGTTAATAGGCAAGGTGGGTTTTGATTACTTTGGAGACCCAAGGTATAAACCTCAATTTCTCCGGTATATTGCTGACTTGTTAATGTTGACTGCTCTCTCATGTGGTCAAAAAAAAGGTCAGACCATCTTCTCATTTTCTACAGATCAGTTTACTTGCTGTGCTTGAGGCTACTGCATTGTGGGTCAAACGGAGCCTCTCAAGTGGTTGTTAGCCTTGATCACCTTGAAGTTTTAGCTCTTTCACTTGTAATGGGGTGGGAGTAGTGTGCAAGTGTGTGTGTATGTGAGAGAGAGAGTAAGAGAGACAGAAAGAGAAAGCAATCTATGCCAGTAGTATTAGTAATAGTGCTGTAACTGTAAGTTGTTTGGCATGTCCAAACACTTTAAACATGTATAATATCTAACATGAAGGAGTTCTTGTTTAAAATTGAATGAAAAAATAGTTTCAGTGTTCAGTTTTTAGTGGGTGTTCTTTCCCAGCACTCCAAACTATAGGCAATGTATATAGATCAAATACATACAAGATCAAATGTGAACTCACTTAGGCTAAGGTATGGCAAGCGCCCACACCTTACCATCCCCGTGTTTCCATTCAAAGAAATCTTGGGTATGGAATTGGACCAGTTAATGTCCCTTTTTTTCTATCTGGGGATGCAGCCTACAGATCCGTTCAGTTAGGTTTTCACCTCTAGGCTGTGGTGCAGCCCGCGTGCGCCCCTCCGCTCCTCCTTATGTAGTATACAGTGGGACACTCCGCAGCTCGCCTATCCCGTTCCTTGCCGTTGCCTTTTACGCGCACGACGTCTGCAGATACAGAGATTCAGTGAAGCCCGTGTTCTCCGCACGCATCAACGTTTTGGATGGAGGCAACACTCTTCCCCAGAGTCTTCTGATGGCAATACGGCACTTGTTCTGTTTTGATGATCGTTTCTAGAGGAACAAACATTGTCAATTTTTTCTCTTATCGACTCGTTTCCAACAAAATGTGGGACTCGAGTCCACTGATTCAGCGCAGCGTCCGCGGAGTGCTCGCAATCGTGGCCGCTTGACTAAAGGGGGATCCCGGCTCCCTTTCCATCCCTCCTCCCTTAGGAACAAGAGGAGTTTGCATGCAAAAGGTGGTTTATTTCGGCAAGGTGAGACCAGCTCTTTTTCTATACTATTCTTTTCATTTGGACACTAGTTTGGACAGTCTCGGAAATAGAATATGTGCGCTGCAAGTCCACTGTTTTAGATTGAAGGTGTTGATTAAGGCATCAAAAATTCTTACTGAAAACCAAATGCGTTGTAGCGTAACAGGTTTGCAACAATGTTTCTGATTTCATATTGCAAGTTTTAACAGGTCAAATCGTTTATAGGCTGTAAATGATTTGAAGAGATAACGCTTTACATTCCCAGCTATATTGAACACATCTCACTCACATTATCCCATTTGCCTGGTAAAACGGACTGCTTTGTGGTAGGCGTATTATACAAATAATCATCAGGGAGTGCCAAATGTAATTGAAAACTGTTGCATTTAGGAGGATTCGCCTTATCTCACTTCTCAACACGAATAATTTAGCCTACTCTTAATTAAAAATGGTTGCATGCTTCAACTAGCAAAGAAAGGCTATAAGTTACACTGATGATGACTAAATGGCCAAATATGTATAGCTCAGGTCTAATTTGGAGGAGTTATCTGAATATAAAGCACATTGCGATTATGTGTTAAAGTTTTTATACTGTAGCCAGTTTCGCTGATTAAACGTGGCAGGGGGAGGATATTTGAAAATTACAGGTTAATGCTAGGCACTAAGACGCTAGAAATTGTTTTCATTAATATGCGGCCCAAATATAAATTCATTTTAAAGCAACTCTCAGTTCATGTGTTTCATCTGGAGCTACCAGTGAGTCCCATTTTGACCGATGGACTAAGTGGAAAGTAGTGCTTCAGCAGGAGTTCATTGCCTCACTACAGCCACAACACTGCTGGACCACAGTGCAAAGCAAAGCAGCCATATTGATTGTTAAAACAAAATCATTGATTCTGTCCCCTACCTTCTTAGAAATGTGATAAAAGAGATCAATAACACAGTGCTGCTATTACTATTATTTTTGAATGATAATAAGAAGTAACAGGTGACTTTTTGTTAGCGCTGCAACCTGAAAATAAGTGTAGATATGCAATTCACAGAGCCTGAACAGAGATGCGTAATAGTGATTCCCTTATTATGATACTGAAATTGATTTAACTGATGTGTGTGCCTGAACCTCAATCATCTCACAAACTGTCCCTTTTCTTTTCTCAGCCATGGAGGGACTTGTCTAAGGAGGATCCAACATAATTCAGATTTTTTTTTTTTGGCTTTTTTTTCTATTTCCTTCTTTTGTTTCATCTTAAAACATCTTCCTGGATAAGCCTCCCTCCCTCCAGCCCTCTCCATCACCATGGCTGAGAAGCTTGGACCGGCAGGGCTTAAAGCCCCCAACATCCGAACCACTCAGTCCCTGCCCCCCGAGCCCATCGACATCATCCGCACCAAAGCCCGCTCCCGGAGAGTCCGCCTCAATGTCGGGGGTCTGAACCATGAGGTTTTGTGGCGGACCCTGGACCGGCTACCCAGGACCCGGCTGGGCAAGCTGCGGGACTGCAACACCCATGAGTCCCTGATGGAGGTCTGCGATGACTACAGTCTGAACGAGAACGAGTACTTCTTTGACCGGCACCCAGGAGCCTTCACCTCCATTCTGAACTTTTACCGTACTGGCAAATTACACATGATGGAGGAGATGTGCGCCCTGTCATTCGGCCAGGAGTTAGACTACTGGGGGATCGATGAGATCTACCTGGAGTCCTGCTGCCAGGCCCGCTACCACCAGAAGAAAGAGCAGATGAATGAGGAGCTGAGGAGGGAGGCAGAGACGATGAGGGAGAGGGAGGGAGAGGGAGAGTTTGATAACACCTGCTGCCCAGACAAGAGGAAGAAGCTGTGGGATCTCCTGGAGAAGCCCAGCTCCTCGGTGGCTGCCAAGGTAGGGAACTGAAGCAGGAAGTGTGATCACACCGCCCCCAGCTCACATTTCCTGTTAGGAATTTCGCATTCATACCGGAACACCATGTCTGGTTCATCACACATTACAGTCACGCTTATTAAGGCCCACTCCCACCTTTTAAAAAAAAAGCTGTCATTAGTTCATCAGTTGGAATCTTAAAACAGGTCTGTAATGAATTCTTATCAGGTGTTTTTTTCTCATGCAGTCATGCTGTTTTCCATCTTCCCCAGTGGGAACAGTGGTTAGGGGTGTGAGAGAGAGAGAGCTGCAGTCTTTGTGGAATTGTTTTGTTTGGATGAATGGAAAAAAAAGAGGGGAAGCTGAGGAGTGCAGGTTGAGGAGTCAGGTGTAACAACAGGCAAGCAAACACATCAGTGTAAAGCAGATTCACTGCTCTGACACTGATAAATGAGCAGTGGAATTATTGCATAGAGGAGGGGAAGTGTACTGTTTGTGTCCGAAGCACTGAGAGAAGTTAGATGCGGAAGCAGTGCGCTTTGGTGATGTATTTGGTTGGTGCTCCAGTTTGTAGTGTTGTGTTTTTTTGTAGAGATGGAGCATGCCAACCTGGGCCAAGCCTGGCATTGACTTGTGCACATCTCTGGGTGGCAGCAGTACAGTCTCCCTTCTCGTACAGTGCTATTATATGTCAATCTTACTCAGTGACTGGATGCATTTCTTTTGGATATCACAGTGAGTCAGCGAAATGACAGGATGATGTCAAACGTCATGTTACAGGTGCACGGATGAGTACTATTTCACATATAGTTATGTACAACATGGACCTTTTGAATGCTGCAAATGCAATTTTTATGAGAGAGGACAGTGACAGTCTCTCACTCATGTTTGTACCAAACACTCACAGTACTTTGGACACGTGGTGGAAATATGTAATAGGAATGATTGAGAACTGAGATAGTCATCAGTAGTTCTCCCTTCCCACGGACCATATGTTTAGAAAACTGCTGTGTCAATCACATGCAGTCCTCAACCTTGCACTGCGATGATGAATCTTACCAGATCACAGATGAATACTTCATATCAAATCATATAGAGGCTTGGAAGACTGTGTTGCAATGTCAAGGCTGGCCATTATAAAATGTTGACATCTCTTTCAACTCCTCCTCCTCCTCGTCCTTGTCACCATTCCCCCCCACTCTGACTCAGTCCTCAATTAGGTAGGTCAATGATGAAATCCAATCACTGGTAATTTACGTTGGGTCTCCAGTATCCTGATCTCATCATTGCGCAGTGCAGAGCAGGGCTGGCCAGGATTGTATTCCATGTCAGAAGATCATAAAGACAGGGTCCTGCAGTGTGACAGCAACTGCTGAAACACCATCATCCCCTCCTGACGTATCACAGGCCCTGCAGAGTGTATTGTCGTGAGCCCTTTACGCCTGAAAGCAATGTCATGTGCTTTCAATGGATGTTTCCTGTTGTCCCAGACAGTTTGGGAATCATACAGGATTCAATTTTAGCCCCTGCTGCCTGGTGCTGAATTTATAGCATGGGGGTTCAAGTGTGAAAACAGCAAGAATATGGTAATGACACTGACTACTCTATATATAAGGTTTGGAGCTTATTATAGAACTACTGAAGGAAACAGTATAATCTGGCAGGCACTAATTCTGCTCGCTCTTCCTTCTCGGGGGTGTTCGCAAGACCTTGACTTCTTCCTCCATCAGTCCTATTCCCTCAATCCACTAGTGATTTGTGATTGACAAGGATCCCTTCCCGGCTTAGTAATTGTATTTAAGCACTCACAGGGAAGCTGTATATCACATGAATCAATTATAAGGAGGCTGCCAATATCTAGTTTAAGGCAAACTCAGGTGACAGCGGTGAGGTAATTGGATACGCTGTGTGATATTAAAAGTGATTTACATCTCCAATTCAGTCCCTCTCTCTCCCGAGGCGTCTCAGTTTTGCTGACCTGTTCACTATCATGTGGGGGAAGCCTGTGCAACCTCAACGGGAAAACCCGCCCTAAATCAAATTGTATTGACATTCTGCTGAGTGCTCCGGCAGGAGAACTTGAACGTGACTTCAATGGCCAACGCTCGGCCCTGCGATGATCATGCAAAGGTTATTCACAGCTGAAAACACATTTGGAAATAGACTTTCCATGCTGCTCGACTTTCAGAGTGCAGCTCCCCGAGA
The DNA here is from genome assembly GCF_046629955.1 of Centroberyx affinis. Lineage (NCBI taxonomy): Eukaryota > Metazoa > Chordata > Actinopteri > Beryciformes > Berycidae > Centroberyx > Centroberyx affinis. The sequence continues at coordinate 60,600 of NW_027281098.1, forward strand.
TCAGGGAAGCCTTTTTTTGGAACAAGCGTGGCATAGTGAGAACCCTTGACCAAGGGAATGCCATTACTAGGCTGGTACACAGTGCTGTGCTTTTATACAAGGCAACCTGAGCCCTTTGTCGAAAGCAATCACACACAGTCATCTGGCATAAACATATTCATTCTCTTTCTCTTTCTCTCTCTCTCTATCTCTCTCTCATTCTCTGCCACTCTCTCTCTCTTTCTTTCTCTCTCTCTCTCTCCCTTTCTCTCTCTCCCTCACACTGGTGTTAGATTGCCCTGAGGTGCCCAGACATTAGAGTCCAATGTGCCGGTTTATGGCACCTATGGCACATGCCTGCCCTTACATAAAGGTTAAGCACAAGAAGACTGACCTTTCCAGCACAGTCAATGAAGGTAGGGTTACATTCATCAGTAATGAGGAGCAGAACATGCTTTGGGAGTATGGGCAAGCCCCTGCAGAATGGAAAAGATGGAGACCAAGAAGACAGACTGAGAATTGTACCGAGAATGGCCGAGAAAAATGATTGAAGAAAGCAATAGAGAAGTGTACAGAGAGAGCCACAAGTGAAAAAAGATAGGTGGCAAAATAGAACATAGTGACAGAGGAAAGCCCAGAGACAGAGAGGGATGCGAGAGATGCAGTCATCTAAGTGATGCCTCAGGATGCCTGGCTGGATCTTTGCAAACCTTTCCAATGAATAATGAATGTAATGGTCAAAACAAAGAGGATACAAGCTAATGCAATGGCTTTTCTGTGCTACTGTGTGATACGTAGTCGAGCGTGTGAGGAGGAGGAGGGAATCGTTTTGGGGCTGGTCCTACCTGTGCTCTATAAATAGGTCCTCTCGTGATAGAGTGCTGGCCTTAGGAGAGTGTGTGGGCGCTGCTCACCTTGTCACAGGTGAGCTTACAGGGGGGAAAGTGAGAGGTTCATGTCATGACAAGCTCTTACATGTGTACTGTGTGGCTAAGACATACAAAACCTCTCACTGCAATCTCTGTAAGAACAAGTGTTTTGATTCCCGAAGCTTCATCTTTACCTGTAACATGAATCTCTGAACAGATGTAGGCCTACTTAGATTGAATTCCATCTCACCAAGTATGCTCGAGACCCATTTCAGATACATTGAACAAAGATTTGGCATGTTTCAAAATGTTTCTTGAAACAGCAGAAGTTAGTTAGCAAAGAAAATGAGTTAAAGGCATATTTGTGAACAGCTGGGAAGCCTCTTTCTCAAGAAAATTAAAATGTGCTCCACACTGGGAGATCTCATCTCTCTCCTGTTTGAGCCACAGCTTATCCACTGGACACAAGAATGTCATGTACTACTAAATTATATGGGACTAGTGGGCCAAATCATCTTTTGAAAAAATCTCAAATGGGATGTTTGCATTGTTTGCTTACACTAGGCATTAACTTCTATCAGCCCAATAGAAAGCATCATCCCTGATATTGAGCCAGACAGATTTGTGCTGCCTCGATCCTCTTTTGTTTACAGTGAGTCATTGGTATAATTGCACACCAAATATACTTAACACAAGCTCATACAAGTAAGCCACATCCAAATTGCTGGATTGGTTTGAGCGGTCAGGCGCACCGTATTGAATCACAGTGACTTTTGTTTTACATGTTTTTTCACCCCGCTGCAAATCTATGCCCATTGCCGCATGTCATTAATTATTCATTAAATGATTAATCTTGCTTAATGAAGCATATAACCTGTAAATGTGGATAATAACCTGCCTATGTTCTTCACTGGAAGTCTCTTTTGTCTGCGTGTTGTGAAATGAGATAAGATGCCGCTGCTGCATTTCTATGTGTTCAGACATACAGAATGATGTGCAAAACGCGTGTAATAAATATCAGGGCCACACTATATGCCACCCAACTGCTGATTTAGGGAGAGTGTCAACATGAACCCACATGAGTTAGGGCCATGCTCCTGGTGTCATACAATAACGCTATTAATTGTAACAAGGATGCTTACTGTGCTCACAGTGCTCAGTTTTAATATATAGTATAATTTGTAGTTTGCAAGAGCAATATCCTTTTATATTGATTTGTGGTCATGCAAAGCTTCTAGATATAAGCACCACAGTGCAAAATATTAATTTAGGGGGAGTGTGAATAGCTAAAGTTGTAATATACCCATTGGTCCAAGATAGAAAAGGTTTGCCTATTTAGGTCCACTTCGATTTAGACGTCCATTCAATCTGGGCAGCCTGGAAAATAATGGCCGTGGAGTCAGAGCATTTTAAAGAGATCAATGTTTCTACTTTCCAGACATTTCAAGTCAAGTTTTCTATCCTCTCTCCCCACATGAACTATGTCCAGCTCTGTGCTTTCTCTTAATGTGGATGTGCACCATTACTCTCTCCTTTATCTAATAAGCCAGTCTAAGTGGGAATGCTAAGCAAGGCCTGGGCACAGACTAGTGCTATTTTGTCCTCCCACGCTGGGAGTCTTGGAAGCAGCCAAAGTCAGTCCACTGTTGATGAAGATGATGACATAATCTGGGGAGGCTGTAGCATAATAAGGTACTGTAACAGACACCTCAAATGTCAATCTTTGTGAATGTCAATGTTGTCATATTCATCAGTCTCGATAAAGTGCAGCTGCGTGTGAATTTTAAAACTGCAAAGGTTAACATGAACAATACACATTGGGTTGCGTAACACTGTTCATTTTGGCTCATCAATTCTTTATAGATTCATGGTTATGTGAGACAAGATAAGTTAGCATATTAATGTGCAGCCTAAAGTGTGACAGGAACAAATTTAACTACTGCAGTGTGATACTGTGACCGTTACTGCACAGCAGTTGGAGCTGCCTGTTGTTTTGGATCACTGCAGACATGCTTTCACTCTCTCTCCCTCTCCTTCCCCCACTACAGGCTCTTACAGCACTGAGGGATGTACTTGTGGTCTGGTTTGTATATTGCTGTATTTTCGGAGAGTGGGAGAGTCAAAGAAGGAAGGGAGGTAGAGAAAGGGAATGAGAGGGAGGCCTGAAGTCAGCAGTCGAAGTCAAGTGCTTTCTATCTACCTCTGGGTCAAACTTGAGCAGCAGGTCCACCACCCTGTGTTTCATTATCATCCTTTCATCTCTGCATGAATTGTGGTCAGTCCTTAGAAGGCTAAATCGATAGGCATTGGCATTTTATGGAAGAAATGTTCTCGGCTTGTTTGGCAAATGGATTTGTAGCTTCTCTACTTTTGCTTATTTTGTGGAAAGCCCAGAGAAAGCCTGCCCACTGCATTCTGGCCTTGGCTGTTGTGCTCCTTTGAAGTCAGATTTGGATTGTGTTTTTGGTTCTGCAACCATAATTCACAGGCCTTTTTCAAGGTTTTCAAAGTGAGTTATGTCTCCCAAGGTAATGCCTCTCTGCAAGGCTCTTCTAGGTACGCTACAGCGGTTGATAATAACTCCAACCTGTGGGAGCTCTACCAGGTTCCTCTTACTGTACTATGTCATCTCATTTGGCCTTTTGCAAGGTATCAGGTTGTATTACAAGACTGGAGCTTATCATTTAGGTAGAGCACACCTTCTCCTCTCCTGCAGTCTCCTGGTTACATAAGCCTTCCATCAGGCCTCTAATCAGCACGGCCTAGCATTTAGGCACCAGCACCTAAATCCTCTTTACCCTGCAATCATAATCAGATAAGAGAGACCTGCTAGATTATAGGTGGCATGAGGCATGAGTTCTTATAGTCCCTGAATGGGCCAAGGCAGCCGCGCTTATCATCTGGATGTTCCCTACCTACAGGACACCCCCCCCCCCCCCCCCCCCCCCCACTTGCATAACAACAGCATTTCACATGCACCAGAACTGTGATATCCATGTTGATAGGGTAATCTTAACTGACATACTGTAAACTATGGCATTATGTCCTTCAGTTGAATATTTAGTATTAGTTTTTGTGTACATAATATTCATTGAGGTCACACTTTGCTTTGTATGCATTTGAATTATGTTCATACTCTCGATGAACTACTGTATGTTTTAATACAGGCTGGATAAACAACATCACAATCATCATAAAGTTCATCACACAAAAGCATTTTCATTTTTAAATCTAAATGAAAATTGCACTATGAACCTACTATCAGATTATCTCCCACTCCTAAGAGAGTGAATAGATCTCATTTGGGTTTTACAGCGGAGGTAGCCAAGGGTCAAATTTAAAATGAAGAGGAGGTTAGGCCATTGCAGCCCTTTATTGATCCAGTCAAGGCCTTGCTTATGTGAATTTGACCCTAAAGGTTGAGACAACTTGCCTCACTTGAAGTGAGGCAAGTTGTTGAAGACAAAGCAAGTGAGAGCAATTGATGCTGCTGAACCTTAAAATTGATTCATCTCAGTGTTGAAATCACGCTCTTGTGCATTTTTAATTATTTCGGGAATGCCCATAGATCAATGTGTGCAGTAATTGCAAAAGTTGAATCCAGACACACCCCTCCTCTTCTGTATCTGTGTGCTTTGCTCTGCACAAATAGCCTATTGCTGCTTCCATCCATTTCCGTGATTACCGATGGGAACTTGCATGCAGAGGAATTTCAGTCTGGATGCAGCTCAGTGGCACTGATGTCCCAAAAGGGGCCGCTTGCCTGTCTTGGGGCTTATTGCGCTTGACCCTGCACATACTGATTCATGGATGAAGACAGCAAGTGAATCTCACGAGGCACAACTAATGCACATTTTGTTACCCTCACAGTTTAAAGAATGGAGAAGGGTTATAGAAGGGAAAGAACAACAGACACAGCTTTATATTCAGTGGCAATTGGGATGAACAAGCAAACCTAGCTTCAGCACTAGTCCACTATAAACAACATGGCCAATGCAATCCAAGGCTAATGGGTGGCCAGATGGTGCTAAGAGCCTGATGCCTGAAGTCTCATTAGTAATTCTGTTTCCGTCCCCACAATACGACCTCACACTTCCTAGCCAAAACAAACTTCTTATAACAATGTCACACACCCATTACATATGGCACCCACTATAAGGTATGAGGAAGCAAGCTTTTTTGTTGATCTATCATCAGCTCATACATTAAGGATAATTAAATTTCCTATGACAACCATTTCTGGTTACAGACTTATTTTTAGTTGCATGCCTGTTCAGTCTGAAAAAAGTTCAGGAGGTGTAAATTGGCGAAAAGCCCCAGTTCTGAACACCATGAAAGCCAGACATAAATCCCACTGAAGGCTGGGAGTGGCTGTGGACCAGCAGCAAGCAGCAGCGCTGGCTTGGCACTGCCAGCTTGACTGACACTCTGGATAAGAGGCTAATGTGTTCTTTCCTCTTCCTGCCTTCCTCATCTCCTCTCTGTCTTCCCTCTCATTGCCTCCACCAGTGCCCCGGCGAGGGTTGCTCACCCCATCTTTTTGCTGTTTCCTAGTTCCAGGAGGCATCAGGGATAGAGAGAGATGGAGAGAGAGGACAGGGGCTAGGCTGGAAGAGAGTCATCATTCTAAACGCTATGAACACCAGGTCTCCATTACGTGCTTCACTGATCCCCTTTCACACACACGCACGCACGACACACACACACACACACACACACACACACACACACACACACACACACACTCACTATGTACTCACAGCTCACAGTCAATCTTCCACACCTCTACACCTCTGCACACACATAGAATAATGCACACTTGCATATGCCCTCTGCAAGTACAATACACAAGCAAGTGCGCGCATATGCACACACACACACACACACACACACACACACACACACACCTTTTAATCTGAAAACCTTCAAATACTGCTGAGCCAGCTTTCCTTGGGTGCCACAACAGCGTCAGTGCCACGCTGTCGTCTCTCTCCGTCTCTCTTTCAACATCCCTCACCTCCTCTCTTCTCCCTGTTCACCACCCCCAGCTACATTAATGCCCCCTGTTTGTTTTGTTTTTTTATCACCCTCTTTTACAATCCTCTTTTTCCTCTTATACCTCCCTCTTCCCGAGCGCTTTCATCTCTCTGCTCTCTGTTTTCCTGTTTTCTTTTCTGCCCATGTCCCTCCCACTTTCCTCTATCTTTATGTCCTAGAGGTGAGGGCTGAATTGTGATCAGGCTCGCCGTTCCATCTTGGAGGCAGTAACGTGAGAGTACATTAGTATTCATTGAGGCGTTTTTATATTTGACTCCCGGTCAATCATGTTTGTGATTCAGCACCACTGGCCAGTGAAGTGCTTCTGTAGGTGTCTCTGCTCCCGGTATGCTAACACCACCCGGAAGAACAGCGCAACCACACAGAGGAGCACTGCATCTCTCTTCCCCCTTGCAACAAGAGCTGAGTGGCATTACATGTGTGAGCAATAAATGCAAAAAACAATCCAGACACCTTGGAAAATGGCTGCTGGAGAAACAAAAACAACTGATTTATAGGAAGAGAAGGGATATCCTTTGGAGGTCGTGTTCTGGCAGTGCCAGTCTCCTCCGACCAAGAAAGACCCACTGAGGAGCTCTTGATGGAGGGAGACAAGGAATGTGTAATCAACCTCATTTAACTTGTTTCCTCGGAAATGCTGTGTTTGCCTAGTTTCCATGGTGACTGTGGTGTGCCATGGTGACTTATCGACACCCAGAGTGCAATTCGTCTCCATACAGGAGAGAGGCAGAGCAGCTGGCACCTCAGCCCCCACAATCAAACCCCTAATGCAAATCTAAGGGAACACTGTTACTTATCATCAGCTTGGTTCGGATCTCTCTGTCATTTCCTGTGGAGATTATTAGAGTAAAAGTGGCTGTAAAGTGCAGAAGTGGACTTGGGTCTTGTCACTGAGTGAGTGGACTTAAGCTTTCCCTAATTTTTTGTGCGCTGTTTTGTGATGATGTGGCTTTGGCACTATAACATTTGCCATTCATAAAGTAAAAGTAGTGCTCACTGATGCTGAGATGACCCTCTATTGTGCAGCAAAGTATCTTTGTCAGTTGAGACACATAGTCATATTTCAGTGCAATAGCCCCTTTGATATAATGAGAGTAAAAGACATTTAATTTTAATTACACCAAGATGGGTAGTCATAATCATCTGTATGAGACTATGTGAAAAGAGGTGGGAAGCAGGCATGTTGGAGTGAGGGATATGCACATACACACACACACACACACACACACACACACACACTCACACTCACACATACACACATATATACACACACAAAGTAATTCAAACTCACTTGTTATATCGTGGGCTTTACACCTTGTGACACCTTGGCGAAAGAAAGAGAGGAAGAAAGGAAGCACATAGCTCTCCAGATTCCTTTGTAATAATGAATGGTGTGGTCTGTGGCCCTGCTTTGGCCTGGCCCTCCAGGCCAATCAGGGGATCTCCAGAGCATCAGCAGCAGAACAGAGACCTGCTTCTGGGGCTTCTGTAGGATAGAAGACATTAATTAACAGCCGCTATGCTATGAAAGAGCCTCCGGGGAAATATAGGAAAAGACAGATAGCACGGACGAGAGGGAGGCTGAAAAGGGTTGAAGCCACTTGTTAGCCGTTGCCTTACAGAATCTGGGTGACAAAGCAGAAAGAAGCTATTGCAAACTATCACCACCTTGTCCTCTCCTCCCACTCATTTGCTTTTCTTTGGCTCTTTCTCCCATTTTAGCTCTTCTTACCCCTCTACTGGACCTCATCCTTTTTAATATATCTTCTTTCTCTCTTTGCTTTTCTTCTCTTTTCTCTTACCACACTGTTGGCGTCACTGTGGGCTGTGCTGCCAGCTGTTTGCCGTCTCACTGCGCCCCAGGAAATGACAGAAGAAATTATCGCATCTTCTTCATGCTCTGTGTGTGCGTGCACCTCACTCTTCCTCTGCTGAGACTGAGGAGTGTGTGATCACTGACTATTGTAATCCCACCTTGCTTCTTCCATTCCTTTCCTGCTCTTCTTCACTTTGCCCACACACTGCGCCACACACTGCAAAAATGTCCACATGAACAAGTTGTTTATTCTCATATTAAGTCTTAAAAGGTTAAGTGAATGGCATGAGATAATTCCACTTGTTTCCAACGCATTCACTTATTTTGTAGAAATAAGTGTAAATATCTAAAAAAAAAAAAAAAAAAGAAGCCAAATAAGGCAGATCACTCCAAGAAAATTCTCAAACAAGTTTATTTGCATTGAAAACAAGTGAAATTGTTATGTAAATTCTTAATTCTTGTTATTTTTCATTATCTTCTATGTCATTCAAGCTATGAAGAATGGTCATTTGTGAACCTGTGGTGGTGCACGCTTACAGCAAATTTCGATCTATCTCCACTAACCCTGTTTATTTGATCAATAAATCAGTTATACACATCACTGAATGGTCCGTCAACTGGAACTGTCCATCTGTGCTCCAGGTGTCCAGTCAGGCGAGGTCAGAGGAGGCACTGATGTGCTCCTTTAGCTTCCCTAGTGTGATAGTAATCAGCTTAGTGCCACTGGAGGCAAGGGCCTGGCCAGAGAAAGGGTGCACAGGGACAACGACACCATGTGACCTGTGTCAATGTCAGGAAGCGAGGGGTAAGCGTCTTCCACACCTCTAGGGTCACATTCTCTTATGATTTTCTCTGGCGTGTGTGCAGGTGCAGGTTGGGGTCCTCTGTTTGTTTGTCAATGTGCGAATATAGTCATTAAAGTGTTAAAGAGTGTTTGTGTGTATGTGTGTGTGCGTGTGTGCGTGTGTGCCCGCGACTTGGTATTGATTTGGAAGTTTAAAAAAAATGCTAACTCTTCCTCTGACCATTCATTTTCTTTCCCCTCTGTCATTAGCAGCCTCTATGCGGCTCTCTGCAGAAGTGTGGTCAGACGCATCACAGCACAAATTTCCTCTGTGAATTTATGGGCTGCTGCGAGCTGAAGGAGGATCCGTCCTCCATCACTGTAGGATCGGGGGAGATTTTGGTCTGTCGGGTGCTGACATTTGGTGGGAGCGGTGCCAATCGATAGGATGACTCTTAGCTATTGACCGGTGTGCTGAAAGGCGCACCTGTCTCCTTTTATTTTACAGTACAGGGCTGCGTGTGTGCAGCGCAAGTGTTGACCGAGAACCACCAGTAGCCTGGCACACTGGTTGTATGTCAGGGGAAACAAGAAGGTCACGGACAGCTGCTTTTATACCCCCGTGTGTTCCTGGTATTTGCTGTTTCACTCCCTCCGCTCTGCAGATATTGTATATTTTGTGTCTGGGCTCTCATATTTCTTTTTCTGAACTTGGTGGTACTTTTATAGTAGCGCTGCTCTTTTCTCTCTGCCTTTTCTGACTCACCTTCACTGACTCACCGTTCTGTTGATTCTCCTCATACCTTTCTTTGATTATTCTCATCCCTTTTCTGAATTCTGCTTCTCCGTTTCCCTCCCTTTCTCTGCTCTTCCCCCTTCATGCTGCAGTCTAGTTTGCTCCAGTCAGTCACCCCAGCTCCCTAATCACTCTCTCTCCCTCCTCGATGTCCTCCCTTCCTTCTCTCCAGCCACTCTTTCAGACAAGCCTAATGAACATTTATGGGACTACTCCACCTAATTTTGTGCTTTATTTGCCATGTGTGCTGCCATACGGTGCAGCCCAGCCCACTGGAAATCAGAGCTCTGGCTCCCTGCTTCCCAGATCCAGACACACTGGTGCTGGCCATTGTTGCTGGCTGTGGTCCTGCTAAAGATTTTTTAAGTATACTTGTCTCGCAATAAATCCCTCTTAAGTAGCATGACAGTATCTAAAGGCCAGCGAACGCTCTTAAGCATCCCCGGTTTTCGCCTCCTGTTCCAAGGTAATGAATAAGGTGTCTGAGAGCGAATAACAATACTAATGTTGATGGATGACTGTTGATACAAGGAAAAGTAGCATCAGCCTTTGTCACGTTTCCAGTGCTTCTATTCTGGCCTTTTTGAGCGGTCGCTTTCTCCCACTATAGCTCGTCTCGCTGTAGTCGAGAGCCCAAATCACACTAATGCAGCTTTTAAACTGCATTAATGTTGCCATAAAAGTCATCTTATGCCACAGATAGACATCATAATGCTTGGTATTAAAAGCATGCTTAACACATACTTAGAGGCAGACGTAAAGGAAAGCTCACCTCTAAACATACCAACATGGCAGTCAATCCCTCCACTTCACAACACACTGAGCGAGAGTAAACAACAAATGTGTCTATCTTAGTTCAGATTTTCTCTTCCCTGGTTGCAATATGTGTAGTAGAGATTAGGAGGCCTCATTTAAACATATATCTGCATTCTGAATGGGCAAAGGCTAATGCGGATTATGTTGTGAAGCATTAAAGCGGGTGAAGTAGTGATTCATCCTCCCTTGGTTGCTTGATTCATTTCCTCTGTTATTACTTCAATATGTATTTATTCCCTTTCTTCACATGTCACAGCTGATGAAGCTCCGGCCTTTAATCTTTGTTCAATTCAGCCTGGCCAGGACAATGTGGATTGTGACGCACTTACAGGATGACGTGTGTGTGTGTGCGTGTGCGTGCGTGTGTGCGTGCGTGTGTGCGTGTGTGGTGTGTGTGTGTGTGTGTGTGTGTGTGTGTGTGTGTGTGTGCCTGCACGCGCCCATGTCTTGTAAGAAATACTAATTTAATTTCAAATATGTTCTCAAAGACACAAGCACACTGGAACACATGTGCGTGCACACACACACACACACACACACACACACACATACAGATACACGCACATGCACATGCACACACCACAGACTGAGGAACGTTTTATGCAAACAAGATAGATGAAAGACAAATATGATAACATGGTGTCAGTTTTATTTCCATTCCTTAGACAGCAGCTTCCTTCACTTGACAGATCACTGCCACTCTCAGGCAGCTGAGTAAGAGTACAGGGATGCATTAATCTAAAGATTCAACATTTATGTGTATTTTATTTGATATATTCATTTATTCAAGATAAAAAATATATTTAATTCCATTTTTGTTTTTGTTTCACTTCTCCAGTCGAGACTCTCTGTTCAATTTGCTCTTATATCAGTGAGTTTACTACCACATTTACAAGTTTACAAAGCTGAGAGATCTGTCAGAGATGAAGGAATGTGTCTGGAGAAACGGCACGCACTTTGGCTGCGGAAAACTGTGACAGAGGAATGTTGTTTATGAGTTCAATAAATATCCATTTAAAAATGTTTACCGTTTTAACATGTTTTAAACATTCAGTAGAGGCGCGCCATTTTAATCGCGTGATTCGTCTTACCGGACACAAAAAAAATCCCACAAATTACGTTGAAAGTCAACGTCCATTTTCTTGTAAGGATTAACATTGGTGCAGAGGTATAAATCCAGCCTCCTGTCGGTCTGACTGACAGGCAGACACACCCCCGACCTGACGTGCTGCTGCCCTAATCCTCTCTGACGACACTACAGAGTCTGAGGATGGAAATATACAGCCCCGTAACCATAGTGTCAGCTTCGACGTCTCACCTGCCCGTCATCACAACAACCATGCGTCTGTGACGAAGGTGAATCAATTAGCACTGCTGGCATATATCAGATTAAGGCTAAACAGGGCCGAAGGCAGGCTCATTAGAACGGTTGTCTGTTGAGCCTGTCGGACCGAAGGCCAAGCAGCGGCTTAATGGGGGAGGGTTGGAGTCGCAGAGGGACGCTGTGGACTGCCGGGGTTCACAGCTTAATCCGGAGCAGTTGGCTTCTCTCCGTCCCCAGACTGAATAAATAAGAGGAGGAAGGAAGGAGAGAAGGAACAGGTAGAGGGGGACAGAAATAAGAACTGGGTTTTGCTTCAGTTTAATCAAGGGGACGGTGAACAGGAAAAGTTGTGTTTTTACATACCTTCACTAAAATCTATAGTGATCAGTGGCGATGCTTGTATAAGACAATAGTTAGGTTAGTGGAGATGCTCATCCACCCACCAACATGCACATGCACAAGCACATGCGCGCACCCATACACACACACACACACAGACAGAAATGGGTGTGTGCATGCATATACACATGCATAAATGTGTGTGTGTGTGTGTGTGTGTGTGTGGTTGTGCATGTTATTGGGTGGAGGAGCATGAGTGCCTGCAGAAACAGACTGTGTTTGAGAGCCTTCCCACTGGTCCCCAGTGGGGCCTGCGCTGTTGGATGACGGAAAGAAGCAATGTATACAGCCTGCAGATTAGATTAGCGCACGCTGTACCAAAGCATATTAATCCATCAGATAGTTTTTTGTGTGGTGTGCGTCTGTGTGTGTCAGCGCTTGTTTGGGTGCATGTCTGTATAGGACTGCACATGCAGAACGCCACAGCCAGCCATGTAGAACATTGCATGGACAGCGTGCAAAGCGCATTGCATCACAGCCGCGCTGCACCAAGTGTGGGGCTCCATTAGCAAGAAATACACAAACACCATCTCCATAATGACAAACAAATTTCCCTTTAGTTCTTTGTCATCTAGATTAAACATGAGTTCTGCATGAGATAACTTCTTGCTGCGCCATTTTTTTTCTATGTGCTCGAATAGTATGATAATGAAATCTCAAATCTTATCAACCATAGATATCTGCTCTGTGCTCTGACAAAGCAGTCATTCATGTCTGGTAGCACCAGTGAAGGGCTTTTCCAAAGAAAGAGTCAGCGAGGGAGATGTACTTTGATATGAAATATTGATAGCCAGGACATTTACTTGAATTGCAACAAAGTGCTTGCAGAGAGAGACGGGGGGTTGTTGGATAAAGAAAAAAAAAAGAATGAAAGATAGAGCAAGGACAGCGGGAATATCACAGGGAAAGGGAGAGAAAAACTCTGTCAGAGAAAGGATGGAGGGTGAGAGGAATAGGCTGCAGGAGATGGAGGGATAAAAGCCTGTTATAGAGAGGTGTGGTTGACACAGGGTCACAGGTACAGGGCTTTAGTTAAGGTTGAGACTGTGTGACCATCACAGCGAGGTGGCTCCTATCCGCATGATTTTACAGATAGCTTCAGGCGCTCCTCTCCTCCCCCTTGCCACTGCAGCCAGCCTGTCTTACAGAGCTTTTGTTGCTAGGGCACATAGAAGATTGAACATGGGAAAAATGCTACTGAGGTACAATCGATAGCTCCTAAATAATTTCCCAACCCTGTTTATTTGATGTTTTGTTCGATGCAAGAGTTTCATCAATATTACTGTCAAATGAAATAATGCCATATTTGGCATGGTTAGCCAGCCGCTCTGCCTCCCGCTTTCCCACTGCAAGAAAAAACATAAGATGGAGGTAAATGTTTCATGACCACGTGTGTGCAGCCTTCGCCTTGAAGCGTTCCCCTCTTGTCATAGCACATGTTCCACTCTTGCTTTCTGTTGTAGCACAATGGAAAGCCAACCAAGAGTGAATGTACTGTAATCCCACGGCTCTTGTTTGGACTCTTCTGTGCCTGACTCAGCTGCACACCAGACCATGCTGTGTTTTTGTATCTACTGGAATCCTCAGCCCTTTATTTATTTTATTTATTTATTCATTTGTAAGGGGCTGTGTACAATATTAAACATGGATATTGCTATTTGATGTATATACCAGATTTAGCTTAACCTAATATTCATCTGCAGTCCTTTTGTAGGTTACAATTAATACAATTAAATACATACATTTGCCGCACAACCCACATAAACAAAGATGATACAAATTAACAATATAAATATAAGTTGACAATTTACAATACACATTAACTTTGACAATAACAATACAAATACATCACTTGTCATAACACAAATGGGAAACAACAGACAGACAATTGGGATATTGTGTCTGGATTAAAGGCTTATGGGAGTTGCAAGCTTAGGTTGTTTATCATAGGTGAGTCTAGCAACTGTCTCTCTGATCTATTGAATCTTATGTTGTGAGATGCTAGTGTAGATATATACTTTTTTTTATCTATCTATCTATCTAACTATCTATCTATCTATCTATCTGTCTATCTATCTATCTTAATGATGCCATTTGCCAGCAGACCATGAACCACATTTTGAGGAGAAGGTCATGTTGTTGATCCTTGGAGCTCATTGACTCAGGTGGAGCTCTCTAAGCTCTCCCTGGCCACAGCAGCCCCTCCCATTACGCACCCGCATTGAGCTGACGAGGCAGAAAGTGTGACGGGGCAGAATGTAGTACGGGATAGAGACCAGAGTCACACAGGAGACCCACGGTGTCAGGTTTGGCCTGAGACTGGGACACTGAGCGGTCTACACATCAGGGAATATATTGTTATCCGGAGTGTGGGCCAGTGATCTACCTGCGCCCAGCCCCCAGCTTTATTGACGCCATAAAGCAGCAGAACATTGATCGTTTAAATCCCATTTTTTTATTTCTCTCATTCACTTTCTTTATCTCCCTCCATCCTGCTACTTTATCTGTGTTCTGTCTCTCTTTGTCCTCCCCTGATGCCAATCCCTTTTCCTGGCCTCCTCTGTTTTCTTCCACCCACACGCCCACCCACAATCCTCTGCTCCTCTCTCCAGCAGAGGAAGCTGCCCTGCGTTTTACCTCTCCCCTGTGGAGGACACTGTATAACCTCTACCAGTCCAAACAATATGTTACTACTTATAGCTAGTTAATTTGTCATCCAACTGTCCCCGACCATTTCTTTCAAGAAACCCTGGAAACTGTTGAAAATAATTGCCAAAATGTGACTGCATGTGTATGTGTGTGTGTGTGTGTGTGTGTGTGTGTGACTGTCTGACTGTCCTCTGCATCCTCTGCATGTCACCTGAGTCATGTCGCCTATAGGTCCACGTGGCAAGAGTGCAAGTCATCACACACCACCACATCTGACACCGCTGCGTAAGGCAACTTAGGCAAATTAGTGAGTGAGCGGTGTGTGCGCCGCTACTAATCTGACGTAAACATAGGCTGGGCTATTTAAAGTTCAGTTTCCACTGCGACAAGTCAAAGTTAGCGCAGCTACAGAAGTGTGTGGCTATCACTTTATCATCCTGATAACTTAATCCCTTCTTTGTGTAGTCATGCAAGAGAGGGAGAGATGGAGGGGATGGAGTTGGAGGTTGGACGGGTGTGAGTGTGTATTAATAAGCTGATGGAACTCTGGCTGGAGCGGAGCAGGGGAAAATACCACATACTTCTAGAGATATTGGGAAGGAGACAGAAAGGGAATGACGAGCATGATGGGTTGTGATAGTGATGGACGGCGGCTTCTGTTTATGCTTCTGGTACAAAAAACGAGAGAGAGAGAGAGAGAGAGAGGTTTTTTGAAAATGTTCAGAGAGAATGTGAAACTTGTCTGGGGTTAAAGTTGAAGCAGCTTCAAAGGAGGCAGCGGGAGTGCTCGTCTCAGATAGTGGGGTGTTTAAACACAACACACTCCCACGCAACAGCTTCCAAGAAACCGAACAACCCCATGAAAGTGATGTTTACTTTATTCCGAAATCCACTCTCAGGCTACAGTGTATATGTGTGTGTGTGTGTGCATGTGTGTGAATTTCTCTAAGCCCTATCACTACTCACAGGACCATTGGGTCGCATTTAATCAAGACTTTTTTGCTGCTGTGCGCATTCACTACAATATAATTATGCTTATATCCTCATACAGGGCCGTATCATTGTCGTTTTTATTGCAGGATGTGATGGGTAAGGTGGTGGTGAGGTGGGGCATGGAAAAACGCTATGATGAACAGCGGCATAGGAAATAAAGTGAGTGTGAATGTGGGGATGCGGGACCGGGAGGGGAGGAGGGATGGAGAGAGATCAGAGAGAGCAGCAGGAAGTGAAAGAGAGAGATGAGCGAGTCAGGGAGAGAAAGAGAAAGAGATCAGAGTGAGAAAGAAACGGGAGAGGGGGTGGGGGGGGGGGGGGGGGGGACTAATGTGTCCTTCATGGGGTGAGGCTGGACAGAAATGGCTCAGCATGGAGCTAAATTGACTCCATTACAGGGGCAGCGCACCGGAAAGCATCAGTGACATCACCCATCCCAGACAGGCAGCTCTGGCTCTCAGAGGGAACGGCGGCAGCGGCTCTATCTCCTGCTCGATGCAGCAGCCGCACGCCTGTGGTTTAGGCTCGCTGGCTGCTGTTTTGCATGTTTTATACGTGGCAACATGTAAGATGATTCCTTACATGCTTGTCAGCCAACAGACAAAACTATTATTCCTACAACAAATAGCGTCGGTGCCCGTACAAAGATGTCAGTACACACAAACACATTTTCGCTTGACGGGATGTTGGTGTAGCTTCATCCACACTGAAACATAGGTATACGGAGCCTAATAGATTTCTTTAGTGAGTGGCACCATTTGAATGCATGTGTAGTGTGTGTGTGTGTGTGTGTGTGTGTGTGTGTGTGTGTGTGTGTGTGTGTGTGTGTATTGTATGGGAATGTATGTCTTCATTCATGTTCAGACTGACCATGCTGTCAAACAGTGTGCACCAGCTGAAATGTCACCTGCTGTGATTGGTCACAGGTGTTTGCAAATAGATTAAAAGTAGGAAATAGCTTATAGGTCATCAAAGGATTTCACTGACAAGGTGTTACTTAATCAGGCAGGTTTGAAGGCTGGGCACATTCAGTTAATCCAAGATGAAAAGTGTGTGGAAGTTTATGAAACACACCTCCGCGCATAAGGTGATTCTGAGTGTGTGTGTGTGCATGTGTATATGTGTGTGTCTGTGTCAGGGTGTGTGTGTTAGGGTGCCACCTTGCCACCTTATCCAGAACAATAAGCAGTATATGACTACATTCAAATTATGTGTTGTTGTGACGCTCTTATAGCAGTGTGTTTGCGTGTGCACATGTGTGAGTCTCTATGTCCTTTTTTTATCTGTCTGTGCATACAGGTGTGTGTTGCAGAGAAAACAGGTGCGGTTTCTGCACAACACAGTCAAGCATCAACACCTACACTAAAAGCAGGGTGACTAAATACAGAATGCAGTTAAAATTCTGTGTTAAATCCTACCTGCCAGCCAGGATCAACTGTAACACAGAGGGATCCATATAGGCTTTCTTCCAGCGCTGGATTGCTCATGCACAGGCTTAAGCGAAGGTCATGCAACCACAAGTATGGGAATGACATGCCATTGCGTCATGTTTCTTTGTTTGTTTGTTTTCCAATACGAGTGTATTTTCATGAACTAAGCCTCATTAATTGACAGAATGACAGATTGTGTGATTCAAATGAATCTCTTGCATACCACCTTGCCACCTTGTCTGGAACAATATATACGACTACATTCAAATTTATGACATGAAAAGTCCTTGGAGTTTCCAGGACCTACATGGTTTCAAATATCATTTCGTACTGTGTGCCATTCATTTCTGTTATCTGATGCTTCACACTGTGTTCCCACTGTTGACTCATAGCATTGGGGGCCTCCTCTGAGTTCAGACCCCTCCGCGTTATTTATAGAGGCAGCAAAGACAAGAAGAAAGATGTAACCAAGACAACAGTGGATACACTCACACTTCACACTAGACTGGGTTGAATGGAAAAGAAAGCGTACAATTATGTCTGTTCTCTTACTGTGATACAGCTGCCTGATTATAGAGACAGGACTTGCACAAGCTGGTGTGGTGTGCGCTGTGAATGCATCCAGACAGAAGTGACTGTGGAACAGAGTGTGCAGCATGTAAACAGTTTTCAAACAGTAACATCTCGTAAAACAACCCCACTGGCATTTGTCTCAAACAGCCTTGAAACTTCTCGTGTATCAAGTTTGTTCTAAACTATCGGCGTATCTGAAGCAGATCGCTGCCTTGCCATTGGCTCGCCAGCATTCTCCAGCGTCCAAAACAGCTGACCCGGAGTCGTCTGTTGGCTTTACATCAGGGATGAGCAATAGTCAGATAATGAACAGTGAACAAGGGGAGAAAAATATGATATGCACCACCGAGCAACTGATTGGGGGAGGTTAGAGGAGTAATTATACAGCTGTATGGAGTAGTTAATTAAGAGGAGCACTTGGCAGATCAAGCGTGTTAGACACACACAGCACAAGATGGAGGCATCTAGCCACAGCCCCGGCCAGGACAGAGGGAATTGTGCAGCTGTGTTCTCTCTGGCCGCAGGCCCAGGCCTTGGTTTGTGCCCATGGCCTCTCCTTCATTTCCCTGATCAATCTCCAGTCCCTCTACGAGCCAGAGCACCTGCTGTCTGTTCTTACCCGGATTGATTTCCATCTGTTGTTTTTTGAATTTCCTATGAAAAGTAAGCCAGTGGTAGACAAAGGAGGGAGACCCTCTCATGGTTAATGCATCAGAACCAGGTTGTCTACTCGTCTCATCTCTCTGGCCCTTTCCATTATTGATGGCTTTTTCCAGAGGAATTGCACGGCTACTGATTTCAGCCAGCTGATCTTGATCCATGACTGACAATCATAGATCACAGGTCTCCTTCACAGGGAAGGCTTTGCACAAAGGGCCCAACTACCCTCTACAGCAGAAGGCAGTACATCAGACTGTATATCATATTTCAGTTTTCATCTCACCTATCATTCTATATTGAATATTTCCTTGGATCTCCTGTTCCTGCGTGACATGTGAAACCTATAGCTAGATTCTAAGCCTCATGTTTGTTTGAGTTTGAACACACACTGTCATCTTTTGTGTTGGATAGAGCATCGACAATAGAGGAGTTCATGGTATGGTTTTGGATTTGTCGTGGTAAGAAGTCATTAGTGCACCTGAAGAATAGACAGGGGTATTCTGCTCTTTAAAATTCACTTAACCTCCATTGTGTGCACTGATTTGACCTGGTCCCCCCCGCCTTACTCCCATTAGCAAGGCCATTATCAAACAGAGCCCCAAGACAAAGAACTGGAGCACAACATTTGGTGGAGCAAGATAGCTCTGTTATAATACCTCTATTAATTAGGCAGGTGCTGACTCTGCACTTAATAACTCCTCTGATGTTCTCTAAATGAGTCGCCTGCTTGGAGAGGCGCGGTTATCCAGAAACTTCTGACTGTGACTCTGTCCCTGTGCTTTCCGTGACCCCACTCCCCCTCATTTACTAATAACACAGTGACCCTTCTGCCAGAGTGGTTCCTGTGCCCCCTTATCATCACGGGGAGGCACTCCATCGCCACAATTAAAGCTTCATGTTTCAGGTCACCTGGCCCCCCGCTCCAGAGGAGGTGAAATGAAAGGCACCGCATGTTAAAGGGGGCTCATGGGGAAAGCGAGGACTGAGGGAGGTGAGGGAGAGATGGAGGAACATAGAGCGAGTTTGGGGTGCACTGAAAGGATACGGGGGATTATCTGTCCTTGCATTTATGCTAATGCCTAAGTTTCCTCCTTCACAGTATTTCACAGAGAGGGGAGGGGGGGTTATATAGCATAAGTGAAAAAAGAAAAATCTGGCTGATAAGGGGAAAAGTGAAGAGAGAGGGGGGAGGAGAAAGAGGTGTACGCTAACTTCAAACACTTCAAAGAATAGAGAAAGCGAGGGAGGGGAAAGAGAGAAAGAGTGACAATGAAAGGCAGAGGACAGGACAGAGGTCTTTTGATGTACAGTTGTTTTGGCTCCATTGAGAGGCGAACCTTCATTGTTGAGGTGCACTTTGCCCAGGTGTGAAACGGGCTGACTCGGACGGCTCTTTGGAACTCTCCGCGGCTTATTTCCTTATCACAGACCTCTTAGAGAGCGTGAATGTGAGGCTGGCTTACCGCCTGCCTTGTCAGTTTATTTAAATGAATCCAGCTTTTATGCAAGCGAGTCAGGAGAATAGGGCATCAGGCGTTTCACACATTTCCATTTCTGTCTCGCCAGCGGAGGACCGCCTCGCTCTGCCTAGTTGATTTGTTGATATGCCTGGTAGTGAGAAACTTTTTGTTTTCCTTTTATTTGCATTCAAACTGTTGATTTATATAGCTAAATGCGCATTTTAAATATTGAGAAGATGATAACGCCTGACCTTTTTCTGGGCCATTATCTGGGGCCATTATCTTTCTGTATCAACAGGGTGCATGCTTTATCTAGCTTGTGTCTTTTTGGACACTTTTGGCTTCAGTGTGCTTAGCCACCCATTCATAGTTCAAAGCAGAAATGTAAGAGGAAGAAAAATGAACAAGCCTGTTGGTCTAAATATAACCACTTGGAGGTTATATGTATTCTACGGTGGAAATAGACAGGACTGTCCCCGAGGATATTCTGTCCCAGGCTTTATTTATACATATCTACAGTAGCACTGACTTTACTCTGCTCTACCTGTCCCATGAATGTGGCAGACTCCCCCTCATCCTTCTCTGATTCCTCCCACGCTGGAGACGCACTACAGCAAGCCGACATGGCCCTTGGCAAAGTAATCTTTTTTAGTGTACATAAGAGAATGTTTACCGACATGAAGAAAGGGGCAGAGAGAGAGAAAAAAAGAGAGTAAGACGATGAAACAGAGAGTAAGGGAGAAATGAAAGATATGAACCATAAGCTTCTACATAGATGTGAAAGAAAGAAAGAAAGAAAGAAAGAAAGAAAGAAAAAAGAAATAAAGAAAGACAGACAGACTGGTTAAAATAGAGATGCGGGAGGGAGAGACAAAGAAAGAAAAGAAAGGAAGAGATGAGATGATAGAATACAGTAGAGACAGCTGAGTCACTTGGCTTCTGTCTGAATAATCAGATATTGTTATTCATGTGAAGCAAGCTGCTCCACACTGCCACGGGCCATGTGCAAAAGCTGAATGACTGTAAAGCAAGCGAATGACAAGCTAATGGACTTCTGTGGGAGTGCTAGGAAGCACTCCGAGGGATACTATGGGGATGTGCACTCTGTTTACTTGGTGACATTTGCAAAATCATCACGTTTGTTTTTTTTAGTTTTTTTGTATGCGGATCATTGGGGCTCTCTCCGAATCACAGAGAGACAATGAGAGAAAGAGAGAGAAAAAGAGCTACGGTGTCGGCAATGTTTTTTTTCTTCTGTAGCTGACTGGGACTGAGTGTTAACCTATTTTTTGTGAGATGGTGTCAGTGATCTTGAAAAGCAATCTCTCTTAGATCGTTCCCTTCCCCTGTATTTACCTCACAGAGAACAATAACTCTATATTACATGACCTGACCTAAGCTGGGGCACAGCTGCACACACACACACACACACACACACACACACACACGCGCGGACTCAGAGACCTACGCAGAGACCTACACCCACACACACATGAGCGCTCACACAGTGCGGCCCATGGTGAACTACATAACGATACATTCAAGCAGATCATGTAATTGTACTCCATGCGTAAATGCACATGCCCCCAGTACCGTCTGTCTTTTTTCTTTCTCTTTCATGTTCATACACCCAGGCAAACACATACACATACACCTCGAATACACATGCCTCACCTCAAACCTCATAACATCGTGACGTTTCACAGCAGAGCCGTGAACCGTGTGTGAAGGTACAGCAATATCTCTCACTTCCTCATCCAATACAAAGTCCAATCTGTCTGTGTCTCTCCATTTCTGTCTCCCTCTCTCCATGATGTTATTCGATGTAACCTGCTCCTCCAAACAGATTGAGTGTGCAGTGCTCATGTTTAAACCAACCATTGGGATAGCCTCGCATCCTCCTCTTCAATCCCACAATGCAACAGGCCATCAATTATGAACAAACACAGAGGTTTGATGTGGTGGTGAACAGCTGGATATCAGATGCAGAGAGGGGAGTTGGAGAATTTGTCAGTGTTTGTGTAATACTACTGGCTTTTCCCTCGTCTCTGCAGTATCAGAACAGAATGAGCTGTTGCATCACCACATGAGGTGCAGGGGAGCGCCATGCCAAATATTACAATTTAGTGCATTTATTTATAGGAATGCATCCGCTAATAATATACAGCACTGCAAGGAGCAGGTTGTTATCTATCATGGTGCTTTATATTGGTGACTAGTATGTCACAGAGTGACCTCAGTTGTAGCTGGCATTATTTTAAGCATAAAGGAGACAAATAAACTGTACTAAATTAAAAAATCCAATTAACTTAATACAATCAAATGCATCCAGGCTATTACACTTTCCCCCTCAAAGATAACACAAGTTTCCCCTTGGCCAGCCAGTCTTTACAGTTTACATCCCATTACATCCTGCTAGGTTTTAGACTTGTGTTATTTTGAAGCAAACAATACTTAGGTGTGGATGTTTTTTTTGCCTAAGGGTACCACATCATTAAAGCTCCACTGTTTATCACCTGAGACCTCTCACGACTATATTAAGGAATAATGAATTGGAGTGCGGTCTATCTCCTTGCTGTAATAGTTTTATGTGTCACAGCCCTCTTTGGGAAAGTCAGGCGCAAGAAATAAGTGCCTGTGCTTTAATTTGTGATTCATTATAATCAATACCCTCAACAATTTACTTGGGCCAGGGGAGAGAATACAACCACTGGTGAAGACTTAAGATGAAATGGGCAGAGAATGGGCAAATTTGTTCACAATGTGTGGTACAATTGTCTAATCCATTAAGAAAGGCCCCTGTAGACGAAGGGGAGTGCAGACTCTAGTAGGCTCCTAGCTCGTATTAATTTGATATTCTGGTATGGAGGAAGGGTTGGGGGATTGTTACAGGATGATGGCCATTCTATCCCATCTTTTCCTCCTCCCAGAAACCATCATTCTGTTTCATTTGTCATATGAGGCGTGCAGGACAGCCCAGTGATTAATGAGGGTTTTATGTGGATACGCACATCCCCTTCTTTGTCCCTTACTTCCTCCTTACTTTCATCCCTCTCCTCTCCCTTTCCCGCATCCCTCTCTCCTCGCTCCGTTCCTTCATCCTTGGTCCGTTTGACAGAGACACCTGTGCGTTTGGAGAATGATGCATTTTTCCCTCTTTTTGGATGACACATAATGTCCATAATGCTGGGTGGTTTTGTGATTGATAGGCATTGGGAGTGGGTGTGAACAGACGGCTGTCACTCCTCCTGGCAGAGCCTATGTGAGAGAGAGAGACACACAGACAGAGATAGATAGATACAGAGCTAGAAAGAGAGAGAGATAGAGAGAGTTGGGCCCCAGCTGATAGAGGTTCCGACTTGCTGTGAATTTCAGATTTCTACCACAGTCAACACACACTTAATTTATGGGTCTTCTGAGAAAGAGGGATGTAAAATTTTAAATTTGGTGAAAGAGAGGCATCAGGCATCTACAGGGTCTGTGTTCTTTATCAGTTATGTAACATGATACTAAATGGTGGAGGCTTGTGAGGTGCTGTGAATCCCCTCTTTTGATCTCTTTTCAAAGTTTAACATATTTTTTTTATATTCTGGAATAAATGGACAAGAAGGCAACAGTAAACCATGAATGATGAAATCCCTGTCTGGGCCAATCAGTAACTAATATGTCACCTTGTTTTGAGCTATAATTGTAGTTGCCCCTTGGACCAATCATACCCCTTTTCCACCAAATTAGCTCTGGTTCTTGAACCGGTTCTTTTCAGGATTATTGGAACCTTGGTGCTATCTAGCAAACCAGCCCGCGTTTCCACCAGTTTTGAGCAGAACCATTGTAATCAACAATGCGTCATCAACAGAGGGCGTTGCACAATGCACACCGGAAGTAAACAGTAGTAGCAAGATGGCGGATCGCATTGATTACCTGCGAGCTTTTGTTATGTTATTATACCTGTAGAATATGTCCTCACGGTTCACACTTGAAAACCTGCTATTTTTTGGTTCCAGCTGGGAACCAACTTTTCGGGTTCTGAACCAATTTATTTTTGGCCGAAATGCTCAGAACGGTTCAAAATTAGGTGTGCAAACCGGAACGGAACCCGTTCCATGTTGGTGGAATAGGGGTATTAGTGGATAATTTGTGAATGCCAAACACATCATTCCCCGACGTTTCGTCAAAATTCGATTAGTGGCATCCGAGATATTGTGCGGGA
This sequence comes from Centroberyx affinis, assembly GCF_046629955.1. Taxonomy (NCBI): domain Eukaryota; kingdom Metazoa; phylum Chordata; class Actinopteri; order Beryciformes; family Berycidae; genus Centroberyx; species Centroberyx affinis. The sequence continues at coordinate 84,416 of NW_027281098.1, forward strand.
CGGACGGACAGGCAGACAGACGGACCAGGGTCGATCCATAGTCTCTCCCCCGAATTCCATCGTGGGGGACAACGAAATGAGACAGTTTTTCCTTCCCTCAAAGTAGTAGGTGGCCCGCAGCCTTTGACTTGTTTGTGTTGAACAAAAGGCTCCTGTGAAGAAGTAACCTTGACGGTCTGTTACTGGCTGGTCCTGACCCTGTCTATGACCTCACGCCTCTGAGGGATGAGCGGAGGGGTGACAGTAATTAGCCACCCCCGTTGCGAGCGGGGTGACATTAGCCATGGTGTAATTTAACGCGAGGTGATTATATGACACATTGACACACCTGAAGGGTTTCATCGCTTGATGAAGAGACGTGAGTGGAATTCCATAAGTCTAGGTGGGATCCGTCTATAGGGCGGTTCTAATGGAAGCACTGATTGTCTTTTTAATGACAAATGCCGTAAACAGTTTCTGAGGTCCAGTGCAATTAGCAATCTTGCCGGTGAATGAGAGGTTGAGCGATATAATGATGTTCAATATGGAGCATAATATAACCAGCACATTATAGCACATTCCCCAAACCCTCATTCTATCAGAGTGGGGGTTGTTAAGAGAGGTAACATCCCCTCTGTGGACGGAGTTAAATATGCGTGATGCGTATTTGGCAGCCTCACTAATGGTCAAGAGGCCCTGCTGTGATCTCCTATTACTATTGAATGCTGTAATTTACTGTACTCTACATGAAAGCCTTTATAAGGTGAGCGATTGAGTGATGCCTTGTTGCTGATTGCAGTAAACAGTGAGGGATATCTCCGGGTGATTGAAGAGGGTTATCATTTGTGCTGTAATGCTCTTCAGTTTAAAAAGACATTCATAGATTCAAACACACACACAACAACATGCACACACTCAGTATTTCCCTGTGGATTCTGAATATTATCATGCGGGGTTTTCACTTTGCACAGGCAGACACACAACCACACATACATCCACAACGACACAGATTGTAAATGATAATGTTCAAGTACATAGTGAAAACCCATCCCTGTCCCAGCAGTCTGTCCCAGGAAATATTGACTTTATTACTGCACCACCGATGGCTCTGCCCACTGATAACCATCAGCAGCATCAGCCTCTGGTCTCAAGCACGTCTCACTTCATTAACAAGGCCATTATCACTGACGATGCTTATCGGGATGGGACGGACACTGAGCGTGGAAGTGTGCGCGTCTGTCTAAGGGGAAAATGATTTTTGCAACTGTCAAGGACTAGATGACTTTTCCCATATCCTCATCGGAGGTGTGTTTGTGTGTGTGTGTGTGTGTGTGTGTCTAATGTGTGTGTGTGTGTGTATGGTCTCTGTGACATATAGGCTACACCAGCCCATTCAACACACAACACAGCAGGTGTGACACTGTGTGAAAGGATCCGTTAACAGAGACAGAGAGTTCGCCTGTGCTCTATGATGAGACCCATTTCAGAATGTTAGAGAAGTAAGCCATCATCATAACAACGCGCCATTGTCCCTCTCCACAGCAATTTGCAGATCCAGTCTAGTAGCTAGCACCAGCACGTGACTCAGTGCAAGCCAATTGTGATTTATCCATGGCTAGCCAAGCTGATTGTTTGATGAAGTACTCTAGACTTGGCTTTTGCCACGTGAAAATGATTCATGGGCTCTACTCTATCCAAACCCATGCACCGTGCATGGACGCTGGCACACTCCTTCTAGCTCCCCACATTCATAAATCACGCTCTGAATATTTACTGGTTCACTTTTAGAGTAGAACTTTACCTTCAAAGTGTTTATCCATCACCCAGTTTAGTGTAACATCCTCCCCTGTTGTGCCACAGTCACTTTTTAGTGGCAGCTATTTCACATAATGAAAAAGAACATCACTCAGTTTACTGGTACATTGTCGTTCTCAACATCTTGTGTACTAACTTTATGTGGCATGACGTATTTTAGTATGCGTTATTATGCTAAGGGTCTGTAAATGTTTTTTGAAGAGCTATAAAAGGATTGGAAACATAAAAGGGAAGGTGCAGTCATCTTTTTGGGGGTGTCTTATCAGGACACGATGACAAGCTAGTGTATGAAACATATGCAAACGCGTGCATTAGTATCAGGTTGTATTTGTTTTGTGTAGATTAATGATGCTCTCTAGCATCCCTGTGAGGAAACTACTAATTGTTAGAGACTGGAGCCTCCCTGAAGTCTGTTATGGGAAACAGAGATGGTAAAAGCTCTCAGAGACCACTGCCTTCACATGGGGATACTTTCCCACCGCACATGTGGTGTACTTCACCCACCGGTGCGACTGTACAACATGTTCCTCTGTCAAAAGCTAAATGCACTTGTTGAAAGATACACAGAGGAACACAATGGGCTGGAGAGGATTCATTTACAGCATTGTATGTGTGGATTATTGGAGAGTAGTGTTGGGACGATATATCGAAATTTAGTATATCGCAATACAAAAATGTGACACTATGTATCGTGGGTCAGAAAAATGAATTGTGATATTAGCTACATTTTATTCTGCTGTAGTAATCACAAATGAACTGGCTTGACCATCACAATTTCACAAGCTCCAAGATCCAAATTATATTATTTTATATTCATATTTTTGAATTGTTGTTTACATTGTAGCGAGCCAATGCCATGCCGCTAGAAAGATTGTTGTCACTGAACTTTTATTTATTACATCGTATCGTGGTTGTATTGAACCCTGAACCCCATACCCCGTGTCGAATCGTATCGTGAGATAAGCAGATCATCCCATCCCTGTTGGAGAGGTTACAGTACGCCTCCTTTAGTGATGCTCTTATGGAAGATTGAAATGTTTTCATCAGTTTATCTATATAAGTGTCATTTGAAATCTTTCCGTATTTATTTGGTTGTGTGACAGGACATCCACAAGGCCCTCGGTGTCAGCTGTTGAGGCAGGGGCAAGCGAAGCGTACTGTCTCCAAGTTCATCATGTCTTTTATGTACTGTCAGAATGCCCTCCTGGAAAAGACAACAATGGCAGTTAATAAGAGGATGTCTGTTGGCACGCGGCCTAGCTGTCACTTTACTGGGGCTTGACTTAAAGTGACACCAAGCGCATGCAGACAGCTTGACGCAAAACCCAAAGCACACACTGTACGTACACCCACCGGCGTATACACGTCACACACACTCACACACATCTACACATGTACATATATTCAGACACAAACAAACCGCAGACATACACACACCCACACACACACACACACTTTCTGATATACTGTATGTCACATATTAATCAGTTAGTGCTGTGCTGCATTTTCCACCTCTGCTACAGACAGTGGTGCAGGACATCCATAATTCATAACATCATTACACATGTACAGAAGAACGCTCGCTTTGATTTCTCTGTGCACGTGTGTTTGTGTCTGTGTGTGTGTGTGTGTGTGTGTGTGTGAAAGAGAGAGAGAGAGAGTGACAGAGAGAGAGATTCAGTCACGTTTAACAATTAGGAGCATGGTCAGACTTGCTGTACAACCTGAGTCACTGTTGCATGCTCACTAACAGTTTTGACTGAGGTTAATCTAGTTAAATGGGATTGCACCGCAGTGTGTGTGTGTGTGTGTGTGCGTGTGTGTGTGTGTCTTGGCAGTGTTTGTTGTATCTCTGTTTGCTGTAAAAGTGCTCAAAGCAATTAGAGGATTCAGAGAGAGTGCTAACTGTATCTGACAGGCAACAGCACACATGGCAGAAGACCAGGTCATCAGTGCTGATGGGAATGAAAGACATGAGAGGAGTGCAGGTAGAAACACTGATGTAAAAAAGTAAAGTTCAGTTGAGAAAGAGTGTGGAAGGGACAGCGAGGAAGTGTGAAAGACTGAGAAGGGCAACAGAGATGGTGAAACAAACTGTTTGCATTCCAGAGGCAGAGCTGATGTGTCCAAAATGTAATTTGTGCAGGAGCGAGAAAGTAAGAGAGAGAGAGGGATCACCATGACCTTTAATGACAGTAAGAACAAGAAAATGCTTCTATTTCCTCTCTAAATTAGAGCTATCTCTCTCTGTCTCACTCTCCCCGTGCCTTGGAGTCCGTCCTGCACATCCCTAATCTTGTGTTCCGATGGGGATTAGCTCAAAACTCAGATTGTTCTTAAACCCTGGCATTGCCTTGTCGCCTCACCAGGGAGCACCATGCACATAACGTCTTAGATTAAGATGTGGCCTATATGCTTTATTCTCACCGCCCTCTAAGTCTGAAACCCAATTCAATTAAAGAACAATCGCAGCCCTAATTGCATCCTGATTGCCATTGCATCACTGTCTTGTTGGCAGAGTCACTAAGATGTCTTGGTGTGTTTTCCGGAAAGCCGCACACCCGCAGAACAAGGAGGGATTGTACCGGAAGTTTTGAGTGGATAGAGAAAGACCCACCAGGATTGAATTACTTTGCCATTACTGACCACTTAACAGTCGAGACTTTGGCTTTCCCCCCACACAGTAACATCTAGGTTGTGAAAGCCTAGATGAAAGGCACTCTATTTCATCCACTTCCTGGAGACAGAGGTCGGAGACAGAGAAATAAGAAATATACAGGAAGATGGTGAAGTCTCCTGTAGGGACTTGAAACTCTCAAATGTAACATAAAAGGCAGAATTACAGGAACATTGTATAGGAAGGTGGAGTTCTGAAATTGTATTCAGATGCTGACTTAATTTGCCCTTGAAAGAGGATTGTAAAAAAATCCTTGGAGACATGGCATGTGGCTGATTGATAGTTGAAGCACAGCGGTGGACTATAATACCTGGCATCTGTCAGTCAGTGCAACCTTAATGTCTTGGTTGTAACCTACAAATGATAGAAACTTGTGTCAAGAGCGTAACCAGAGTGAAGAATTACGCAGCAGTCTTAAGGTGTCCGTGTTAGTCACCTTCCCATTGATTGTAAAGAACTGCTGTTTTTCTGCTCCAGAAGCCATTGACCTGCACTGAGGACAGTCTAATTTACGAGATCACACATAATAGCTTTTTCAATGAGCCTGTGATTTTTCATCAGCAGGAATGACCTGCTGAGGAGAAAAGTGTTTCTAGTATAATTCAGCAATTACATGCTATTGTGTCCAGCCAAAGCACTCGTCCTGGGTTAGTGATTTCCCGGTGTAATGACATCGCCGGACAGGTCAAATCCTTCAGAAGATTTGAGGGCAATTGACAAATAACAAAGAAAAACAATGGTACTGCTGATAAGGCTAGTTACCATGGTGACAAAATGCAATGGCCTCCGCTAGATTGCATCTTATTGAGCTGTAAAGAGGTGAGTCCTTGATGATTCCTATCATTGTGATAGTGATGGGAATGGCAATAAGATTAAATCGGTTATGTCTATATAAGTATAGACTGTTGTAAAGAAGGAGTTGTATGTGGAAAATACGCTTTTTGTAACATTTTCATGACATCATAATACACATATCACATAACACATGTCTGATGAAGGTCACATAGACCGAAGCTTTGCTTTTTAATAAATATAATCTATTAGCAAGTGAAGTCAGTGTGCAGTTGTCCATCCTTTTATGACATCATATTACAAAATGGAACACTGTTTTACTCCAAGTGTATAAATAATTCAAATATAGATTAAAAAAAAAAAAAAATACAAACATTTACGCTCTCAAAACATAACAGCTGTCACATATTGTCAGCCCATCATTGTCACTGACGCTGTCACCAAGAGCCCTGTTAATCTTTTGACTATGAAAATATTACAAAATAGAACAGCTGACAGCTGTTCTGAAATTTAGACTTTTACTAGACTCAATTTCTGTAAAAGTCAGTGTTGAAAGATTTTCAAAATCATGCAAGAAAATAATAGTTAGAATTCTATTTATCCGCTTCAGCTGACAGCTTTTTGACCTTCTCTAGACTCACGAAGCCATTGGCCTTTCTAGTGTTAAATGACTATATTTCAGTTCTGCGAGTGGATCAAGGATGGGCTTCTAACAGAGACCGTGTTCTCCTCTCTTGTGAGAAGAAAACAAATAATATTCCCGCCCCTCCCTCTCTCTCTCTCTCTCTCTCTCTCTCATTTATTGAGTGCTGTTTTGCTCTCATTATCAAAGCAAATAAAAGAGGCCTGGGCATCTCTGTTGTTTGCCCATTTCTCCGTTTCATGAACTGAGCCTCCTACTTTTCCTCTGAAGTGATTTATCCATTAATTAGCTGCAACAGAGCACTCTGGAGCCGGAGCTTGTTAGCTGCTGTGCAGAATATCATCTATTCTGAGTGGGCCAGCACTGCTGACCCTTCGCTTGCTGTGCAGATGATTGTTTGCTCCTCGGTTGGTGTAACACGTTGTTCTATTCAGGCAGGTCAGCACGGAGACACACTTGTTGTATTGGTTATATAAGTGCTGGTTTTGGAGAATGAATATTTGATTGGGGCCCTTAATGCAGAGTGAGCGTTCAGATGAGGAGGCGGTCAGTAGGCGGAGAGCAGTGAGCTGCATCTCTGTCCAGGGCCTGGCAGCGTGCCAGCACAGAGGAGAGCTTTTACTGTACCCACTCTTCTACTCTTCACTCTACTCTCCACTGTTCTTTTCCACTCCTCTCTCTTCCCCCCGCCTGTATTTCCTGTCCTGTCCTCTCCTCTCCATCCTCTCCTCTCCTCTCCTCTTCTCTCCTCTCCACCCATCATCTTTTTTTTGCTCTTTAGCTGTCAGTTTTCAGTCTTAGTTTTCTCTTTATTGCTGATTTCTCGTTACACACTCCCAAACTCTAGTGCAGTCAAGACGAAGTCGGGGGGCATTTGAGTGTTATCCAAAACACTGAAAAAAAATTAATTCCATACCTGAGGGGTGTGTGAGATCTGCATGGATGGATGTGGGATGTGTGCATGTGTCTAAATGCAAATACATGGTTAGGCAAGTGCTTATGTTTATGTATATGACTGCATGTGTGTTTGTGTACCAGAGCTTAGGCAATAAAATGGTGGGTAAAAGGGATGTGGGAGTGGGGGAGTTCAATGGGGATGATGTACAGTATGCATGTCATTTAAGAGTGTCTGTAAGTAAACAGATAACACGGGATAGGGGCGCCTAGGTATGCATCAGGCGGGGCAATAAACCTCCCAATTTCAATTCCAAATGGATGCTGAAGCCTGATGTAGAGAAAAGAATGTGAAAAATGTGAAGAGTTGAAGCATGAATAACCTTAACAACCTAAACAACTATTAAGCTAATATCAAAAATCAATCGTCGCTGAATTAATCATACACTGCACAAAAGAATCAGGATTGGGAGTGAGGCTGGAGCAAAATCCCTGTAGGTCATAGTCTGCTCAGGGAGAAAAGAGCAAAGAGAGATGACACAGGAAAGCTTTCTCCTCTAATTATCTTTTGATAGGCTTACCGTGCAAATCCTGCCCAAATAATGGTGGGGTGAGCCATGCAGAGAAGGGAAATGAGCCTGCGGGCCGCTTTCAGTAGTAGTTCAGTAATTTAAAGTCAATAACTTCTCACCTGCTCCTGACAGAATGCCTTTCACTTCCAGATGCCCTTACCACCAAGGCGGTAAATTAGCACCAGCTGATGTTTTCAATGATACAAGCTGTAGCTGTGTTTTGACGCCTATAAACTAAAAGAACAGGCAAGGCTGACGAAAAGTAATTATTCACCATTCACTGTTTTGTTTTGTTTTACTGCCGATTCATGGCTCAGCAAAAATAAAGGAGCCCATTAAATTAAGGACATAAACAACAAGGGGCATTCCAAAAAAGCATTAGCCAGACAGGTCAGGTTGTGGTCAGGTCCGCTGCTGCTGCTGGTGTACTCCCAGAAAGGTGAGGTCAGATGGACTGAGGCTACACTCCATTCACCTTCCACTGTGGGTGTGACTGGACACTACAGGAAAGCCACAGCGTCATGCACCTCTCTCTCTTTTTTTTCAGCGAGCTACCCCGCTATTCATAAGTTGTAGCTTTAGAGGGAGGGATAGTGGGGCTGCAGCTGTGTGATGTAGAGTGATGGTTTTTCAGCTCTGTGTTTCCTCCTGGCTCACCAGCCTTCCCTATGGGGGAGGTCATGGAGGGAGGCAGTTTGGCACACCAGTCTAATGTCTCCCTAATTGTCGCTCCCAGGTGGGTGAGTGTGGGTGAGCGAATGAAGGGAAGCGGAGAGAGAGAGGGGAGGGGTAAGGGGGGACAGAGGGATACACCAGGGTCAATTCTCACACAAAGGCACGGGCTAATGATAGCCGCGCGGGCGCCCAGCGAGCCCCAGGGACAGCCGTCTGCCCACCTAGCCCGCTCAGACTGGTGGGTGAGGGATGAGGCAGTCAGAGAGCGGGGAGGCTCCAAAGGCAGCAGCCACGGTCACACGGACCTTCACTGCCGTCCCACCGAACAGACGGCAGCCGGCCATATGGGGAGTCAGCACAACAATGGACAAACACGCATGGACGAGAGAGACGCGGGAAGAGAGAGGGCGGGAGAGAAAGAGGGAGAGAGAGAAGGGGGGAGAGAGGGACAGATGGCGAAAGGACAACTGCATCAACTCTTGCTTGGGTTTATTTCCGTTTTTCATAGAGACATCCCTTTATGCATCATAACCAGCAGGCAGTTTACAATAAGTGATGGTGTTGCAGTTGCGTTAATATGTCTTGACTAATCTATCAATTTTCATTGCAGATGCAAATTGAGGTGTTTTGTTTCTTTCTCCTTCAACAGTTTGTGTCATGCTCTCACAATCTCAACTATGTACTCAGAGTAAGAGAGCTCACACAATGTCTGTTTTTCTCCCGTTGTAAGACCTCTCAAATCGATTTTCTCACAAGCCAATCTCAATATGGATTTGTTAAAGACAGTTAGAAAGGACACCGGTGTTTGTTTTATTTCCCAGGAGTTCTGAGATATTTTATTTGAATATTCTTTTGACATTTAGTTGGATTTGTGGTGTGAGTTCCCAGTGGGTAAAATGTGCTCCACTTGTGCTGTGGCATTTAGCCGTTGCCATGGTCGTGTACCATATTTACCGACTGCAGGCCACAGAGAGTGCTTGACAGCTCTGTGTGCGTGTGTGTGTGTGTGTGTGTGTGTGTGTGTGTGTGTGTGTGTGTACATGCGTGCGTGCGTGCATGTCTGGGTTTGTGTGCATTTGGGTATCCCTCATGTTCACCATTGAATTCCTCGCAAACAATGTGAAATGTGTGAAATCAAGTTTACCAGGAATCTTATGATTATGTGTATGAAAGTTCAAAATTTTCATACTCGAGTGAAGCAGTGTCTCCATGCCCTTTAAACCCTGTGCCCTTAACTGGTTTTCAATGAGGCCAACTCTGCATAAATAAGAATATTTACATAAAGATAAGGAGTCAAATTACTTTCTGATCTTGTAATTAGGAGTGATTGATTCTCTGTATCATTGTTATTCATTTTGTTGTGAAGGGATCATTATGTAAATTGAAAGGACTGCATTTCATTAAAATTAACTTCCATCATGAGACGAGAGAGTCATTAACTGGAACTGCAAAGGTTTCTTGTGAATGATTTTTCTCTAGCCCTTGCTCCAAATCGAGTTATTCTTAGCTTTGGTAGCTCCGGGCAACTGTTGCCATGCATACATATCCATAGATACGCTTGGTGGCGCAGGGATTTTTTCCAGCAATGGGGAGGCGGTGTGGTAAGGAGGGCAGAAGGAAGGTGATTGGTGAAATGAACCCAGGGGACCATTGATTTCCGAACAGTGGAAGACATTGCAGTTTGTTTCCACGGTAGGGTACGGAGCCATGAAATGTCCATTGTTTAACAGAACTGCTTGGATTGTCAGCGGGTCGATGGAGAGGGCCCCTGGTGGCGTGCAAAAGCTAGAAATAAAGTTGGAAATTAAATTGTGAGCCATAGCTAAACATTTGTGGAAGTGGTGGTGGATTGTACAATCTGTGTGGCTGTGCGCAAGCGTGTACATGTGCTTGTGTTTGTACACATCCATTTGTGCGTGCGTTATGAGTGTTCGTTGCACATGTGAGTACATCAAGCAAGGGCTTAGCTTGTTCTCCTGGCTTGGTGTGGGCAGATGTTTGTGGAAGGCTTCCCAGAAAAGAAATATCTACCATGTAAACATTGCAACAATACCTTAAGCGTCTTATAGACTTAAATGCTATAGCCGTGCTTGACCTTCATGGCTTTGATTTACTTTTATTCATCTGCTATGCAAAAGCTGTCCGTCAGCGCAATGGCTTTCACGTTTAAATTGTGATGAAATGCAGCTAACTGCAGATTGAAGATGAAACTTGCGATGTAAATGATGTAAGAGATCCTGTCTGTAATGAGCTCCTCAGTACATTTAAGTTTCCTGTAATACCATGCGGTTAAATTACTTGGATCGCATCCTTTTCGATCTGAAACTGAATACTGAAATTTAACACTTGACAGATCATGTCATGAATCTGACACCATTGCTATGACACAGTATATTCTATCTCACTTCATTTTCCATCATCAAATTTCACGAGCTCAAATTGGATAAACTCTTTCATGTGGATTGTCCAGCTTAGGTGGAGCATTGTGATTGACAGCTGAGTAGATATTACCAGAGCAACTCTGTGACCATACGGTTCACCCCAGTGTTCCAAAACTCCTCAACTCACTCGCTTTTACTCTTGCAAATATCAATCGATGTTGGACTTGTTGACTTCTCACAACATGGTGCTTACATAAGACCTCTCTATGCAGCTGACCTATAGTGCGCTTGAACCGCAGTCTTGGAGATAAAAGGCAGATGGTTCAGTTTTTCTTTTCTTCTTCTTCTCCTTCCCTCCTCTTTTACTTCCTCCGCTCTTTCCTCTCGCTCATTCCCAGTGGAATATCAATTCACACTTCTGAAACTATAATACTATTATGACTATTAGTGAGACGATGTAGACGGGTGTGTCCGGTGTAAGCTCCAGTAAGCCCTGTTGTAAAGACATTTGGATTAGGTTTTAGATACTTTCTTTGTTGGTCCTTTCCCCTGCTCTGCCTCAATAATCAGTGGACTTGATGGATGGAAGGTGTATTAGCTAAACCCTCCATGTCCGATGGTCAGTGATTGCAAAGGAAAAGGGGAGGAGAGGAAAGCCTGTGCACTCACCTATCGGGAAACAGAGTGCAGCAAAGGTTAGGTCAACAGATTGAACTCCCTCGGCTTTCTTCATCTATACATGGATTTATCTCAAGCAAGCCTTGAGCTGGTACACTCCCCTCATAAATTCTGGTCTTCCGAGTGTGCGTGCGTGCTTGTGCGCACACGTGTGTATGTGTATGTGTGCGAGTGCCTGCCGACATGACGTTCCCACCGCTCCCTCACGTCAAAGCGCAGGAGCAAAGTTTGATGGAAACGGTGTGGCAGTGGGAGGCGAGGGAACTTCTTGTGTCTGCCAACTTTCTAATTCACCAACCCATTGATTGGCTCCCTAATCAATTTAATTATTTATCTTTCAATCCCATGGAGTTTAAGCCAAGAGAAGGCTGAGTGCTCTCCGTATTAGGAAGCTGGGACAGCAGGAGGACGAGGAGGACGAGGAGGAGGAGGAGGAGGTGTAGTTTCCCTCTCTCTAACAGCAGTCCTGATACATCTCTTGCTGTTTATGCAATGCACCACAGTTGGTACTGTAAGATAAACTAAACTGGCGTTGTGAGTTTTATTTGCACATTTCATTTGCAATGAGAAAGTAAGTGAGAGGATGTGTTACAAACATCACACCCTTGCTGTCATTCTGAGGGACAGGAATGTGTTTGTTTTCACTTTATATATACGCTCCAAGTGCACCAGCGTCATATCCTGCAATGAGAAACATACTGAGCTAATCACCCGCCGGCTGTTGGATCAAAGTCTCATGGGATGCCGTGTGGATGTTCACCAGGCATAAATCTGGAGTGACAGTGGCTGCGTTCGACTCTTAATTTAATCATATACATGAGAGGCTGTAATCTACCCTCGTAAAAGCCGTGTCATGGCAGAGGGAATGTGCTGGGTGTCACAGCAGATTATGGTTTGTTTGTGTCAGGTGCCCTCAGGTTGTGCATTTCACAAGTTTGTAGAGTTGTTCCAAAAGGAGAGAGAGAGAGAGATGCTAGATACATTTTCATTCTGACCTAAAAGAAAGAGCTGTCTCAGGAGGATCCAGACCTCATCAGAAAGAATTTTAAGAAGAGATACTGGCTACAAGGAAAGGCTGTCTCCATCTATTTTTAAACACTGTCTAACTTTTTCACTTAATCCCTAATTCTTATCTGACTCAACCCTTCATTTCCTCCTGGCTTTTTATTCACTTTTCCTTAAATGTGACATCATCTTGCCTTACCTATACCTCTGCCCTCTCTCTATCCACATATTTCCACTCTCCCATCCTGTTTTTACCTCCCCTGCAAACACCCACCCACCATAATCCCACTTCTCCTCACCCCTCTCCCATTTCCGTATCGCTGCCTGTACTCTACTTAATCAGTCGCCTCCAGTCATGTCCCTGACTGTGTGACCTGCCTTGACCTCCTACCTTGTCATGTACTCTTTGGCCCGAGGGGTAGTTTCTCCTCTCCATTACTCCTGTCCCACTTCTGTTTCTGCATTTCCCTTATCTTTCTGTTACTGTCACCGACTCGGCTGCCCTTCTGTGGACCTCAATGCTTCATAGACAACAGCCACATCTTTCTGATTAAGACTTTGCTGCTTTTGAGTAAGCTCCACCCATACAGGCTATCATATAGGCTCGTTAATGCAATTGCCTGCCCCCTCCAAGAGGTTGTCAGGAGGTTACTCCCCTACAGCATCATAGATACAGTATATCACAGAGTTGGCCTTCACATCTCACACGCATGCAGACATGACACATACTGTCTTACATGTGAGCAACAACCCGTGTAGACTCCGCCAGACCCCGTTCAAAGGTGTAGTATTACAGTTGTGTCTTTAACAATAAGAACTCTTCATCTTCTCCTCGTGTTCAAGCTGCTTTTGACAAGCTTGTCTTCATAGAACAAGACAGCTTTATGCAACATTTCGTACAAATCAAGTTGGCATGAAGAGTCTATTTCTATTGCTAGTTGGGTGTGTAATATTTATGACCTATCAGTTTGATTTAAACAGAGAGAGGCCACTGCCAACTGGAGGGATACAATGTCATTCATTGCCAAAGGATCTTTCAAAATAAACAATAATACTCTTCCTGGGCTTTGGAATGGCAGGGCAGTGTGGAGTTTGATATTGATACAAATATACACCTGTAATGCAAGTACTAGCTGGGGAATATCTAACTCCATTGTGAAGCTACAAATCTTTTAGCACTGTAATGTTATGATTGTCCCCCACACAGTGAGTCCAGGGGTGGGGGCTAAGGATCAGGCTGTGTCCGTCTATCTGTCCACTGTTGTGAGTTTGACAAAACTTGGAGAAATGATGCATCTTAGCACTGTGTTCTGGGGTTTAAAAAAATAAACTGACCGGCCTAATGAGTGCACTGTAATTAAAGGTCAAAAATGTGATATCTCAGAAAACACAGGTCCGATTTTGATGAAGCTTGGTGGGATGACACATTTTGACACAGTGCTCTGGCATTTATAAAAATTACACTAATTGGCCTGATGGGGTGCTATAATCAAAGGTCAAAATTTCAAACTTTGAAAGGCCAAAACTGGTACACCACCAGTCCATTTTTGGGTGATGCATCTTGTTACTGATTGGACCTAGGGGTGCCTGCATCATTTGCAGGGCTTGTTTCTTTCCTTTCGCAGTCTGTCGACAATGGAGACAGCCAATTAAAAGTCAGCAGGGCTAACATCATGACAGAATAACAAAAAAAAACATAAAATGAACAGAAAAGATCTGTTAGTGTGGTGTCAGTAGGTGTCAGCTAACTATATTGCCCTTTCTATCAACAGTAGACTGTAGAAGAGAGGCTGTAATGTCAGTTTGTGTGGGTTAAAGTAAGATTTGATAAGTGTGGGAGATAAAGCTCAATGGGCCAGGCTAAATGGTGAACCTCCCCACACTGGGCTATGAGCAAACACTCCGGTCACCCAGTAAATGGATTATCCTGCATGGCCAATAGACACCTACAGCTTGACATATTATCCATATATTCCGTTCTGTTGAAACCTTATGGATAATAGTACAAGAGGAAAAGCACCCAGCCATACAGCTCAATGCAGTAGATTACCCTCATAGTCATAGATGCTTTGTCAGCAATAGGATCGAAGGAGAGACAATAGAGACCATATAATGAAATATATTACCATCATAGCCCATACCCCAGATACCTGGTCATCCTTACAGGCTGTAATGCCCGACAATAGCCACCAGTTCATAAGGCCTGATAGATTATACTGCTCTGCTATGGACACTTTATCCATCCTCATGCACTGGGGGTTACAGAATACCGTAACCATGGTCACCTCATAAAAGCAGCCGAGGAAGAGAAAGGAAAGTCATAGCACAAGAGACAGCCTTACAGCCCCACAAAAAGGCACATGCACACACACACGCATACACGTACACACTCACATTCTCAAGCACTCAGTGAGTTCATAAACGACTGCCACTGTGTTAAATTGGGAGTTATATTAAGAAATTAGATACAGGTATTGAAAGTGGTGACATCAGCGCTGTGTGACGTCGCTGGAGTTCGGGCCAGGGTTATTTCTGCTGGTAATTGAATGCCTTTGACCCAGTATATTATAGGGTAGGGGCAATTGTGACGTCATTTGAAATGGCTTGCAAGCCAGTAGTGTTCTACATTAGCAGTGCTATTTTAAAAGCACATCAAAAAGACAGGTAGTGTTAGGGAATGGTTTAGCTCACACAGACCAGGCTATGTTAGACTGTAAAGTGTTCCTGAGAAATATTGTGGATTTTCCTGCAATGGTGTCTTCTCCCTTTAGTCCAAAATGTGGAAAATTCAATACACCCAGTTTGTCATTGTTCCTGGAATAGCTGTGGCGGTATCGATCAAGGCATCCTTTGGTTTTGGCGCTGAGTGCCGTTCTCTGACTCTGGAGGACGGAGCTTTCAAACAGTGTTACCCCAAAATATATCATCCTTCAGCCTTCACCCTCCCGACCGGACAGGCTAATTGAAGCCTTCAGCCAAATAATTATGAGTCCATTTTAGGGGTTTTGAGATGAGTGATGATCTCATCATCTGATGACTGTTAATTTCAGTATAGTGTTGTGCATGTTCATATTTAACGACAGCAGACCATGTGCACTTTCAGGTGATGGGTGACATTCACACACCAATTTGGGATGACTTTGCTACCACCAGTTGGCTGTTCAAAAACATTTTAGAATGGATTTATAATGCATTAAGAGCCATATAAATCCATTCCAGGGGCTTCAGTGGCTCTGTCTGGCAGAGGACTGAGGGCCTTGGAGGGATTAGTATCTCCACACAGTGAGGTCACAGGCCATAGGTGTGTATTTGTATATGTATGTAAAGCTTTGGCCCTTTTAGGGATCCAACTTTTTACAAGCTTGCTGCACTGCTGCTGCTGCACAGTTGCTCTAAAACCAATAAATAATTTAACTGACTTAGAAAATCAAGATGGATGCAAGGTGAAGGGATTTCTATATTGGCCACCACTATTAGATTAGATGAAAGTTTAATGATGGCTGTGGGGAAATTGGAAAGTTGTAAAATGGAAATTGGTAACTTTTCAGCAAAATATGCAAATGCAGTTAAGACTACAGTATATTGTATTGTATTATATTGTATTGCATTGTAATATATTGTACCTGCATTATGAATTTATAGCAGCTGTATCATTCTCATTCACAACCAGGCAATTACAGTAGGGTTGGCTGTCAAAAATAGTTTCACGACAGTATAACTACATAACCACCTCAGAGGTACAGTACACTCACTGAGCACTTTATTAGGAACACAGTGTTCCTAATAACGTGCTCGGTACTAATACTGGGTAGGTATCAGCTAGTAAAGTGACTGCCTCCAGGTTGGATGTGTTGCATTCTGAGATGCTATTCTGCTCACCACAGTAGTAAAGAGGTTATCTGAGTTACTGTAGTCTTTCTGTCAGCTCCAACCAGTCTGGCCATTCTCCTCTGACCTCTCTCATCAACAAGGCGTTTCCGTCTGCAGAACTGCCGCTCACTGGATGTTTTTTGTTTTTTGCACCATTCTGTGTAAACTCTAGAGACTGTTGTGCGTGAAAATCCCAGGAGATCAGCAGTTTCAGAAATACTCAAACCAGCCCGTCTGGCACCAACAACCATGCCACGGTCAAAGTCACTGAGATCACATTTTTTCCCCATTCTGATGTTTGATGTGAACATTACCTGAAGCTGCTGACCTGTATCTGCATGATCTTATGCATTGCACTGCTGCCACATGATTGGATGACTGGATAACTGCATGAGTAAGCAGGTGTACAGGTGTTCCTAATAAAGTGCTCCGTGAGTGTATAAGCCTACTGTACAAATGGTTCTCAGTTAAAATATATGCTTATATGTTTAGCATTTGTTCCTAAGCTTACAAGCTGCATCGCTTTGCTACTCTATGCGATTTTCTGAATGAATGATCTAAAACAGAGCGGCCTTATGGTAACTCATTAACCTCGCTATGCATCACATATGCTGTGATAATTATATAAGAATCACAGTTCCGCTGTAAGGAATGAACAACAAAAAAAAAGTCAAAATGCCCTGAGAAGAAGTAAATTGTGTATCTTCACGCCGTGTAACATTAACCTTGATGTTTTTGGGGATTTTATTAAATGTGGCATTCAATGCTAAGGCAAAGAATCCAATTCTAAACATTGGCTGAAAAGGAAGGGATGAGAAAACAACAATTCCTTACAAACGGAGGCATTGTCAGCAGCTATAACGTTAAGGCTGACTGTGTGAGCGTACGGCACAGTCCAACCTATAGGACCCCCTGCACACCACAGGCAATTATAGGAGGTATTTTATCACTGCAGTCCCTCTGACAAAACCTTGATTCCCGATGACCCCCAGGTCCGTCATTTCCCAAGGAAGAATTACAAAGTGCCAGAGCCAAGCCCCTATCAGAGCACAGGTCAAGGAGAGAGATACATTTCTCCTCCCCATATTTCCTTTCATCAGGAAATGGGCTATGTCAGCCACCAGAGATGTACAGATAAATGACACAAGGAGGATTATATTTATTTCTGTCCATGGTCCTGTTTTCCTATCTCCCGTGCCCCCTGACTTTGAATTTATTTGCAGTGACACATAACATTTTATGTGGATGTGAAAAGTTGCTGGCTGCTTCAGTGCGAAAATCTTGTTCCACATAGGCTCTGTACCACACAGCGTGGGAGAGAAACAAGATTGCTTTGCAGGAGTGATGAGTTGCAAGTACATACCTATTATTATGCATAAGCCATATGGTCATTTGGAGGTACAACAGAGAAGGGCGCAGAGGAAAACAGTTCAGCCCTCTTGCAGTAGCAGACTAATGGTCCTACTTTATGCTATTTGTTTTACAAGGAGGTTGTATGGACAAGCTGCACAGCCAAACCTGTGCATGAAGCCAGGGCAGGCATGTTTGTGTGTGTGTATGTTTGTGTGTGTGTGTGTGTGTGTGTGTGTGTGTGTGTGTGTGGTGTTGTCAATGTGTTGCTGGCTTTCTTGATAAATGTGAAGTTGTGGGACAAACTTAGAATGATTTTTAGTTGTCATGATGTCAAGTGTAATGATATGTGAAAATCGTATCCCCTGTCATTTGCTGAAGGATATGCATGGTTATGCCGTAAAATTAAGAGATTGGATCTTTCAATCAAAAAACTGCACATTCCTGATAGGAATGCACAAGTAGAAATGACGTGACGTTGCACATTTCCGTCCACTGTGTGTGTGTGTGTTGCATATTTTCTAAATATGCAACACATACATGCACACACGCATACATTCACACACACAAGTACTGAAACACACACTTATCTCTCTGCCCATGCAACTAATTGTAACAGGCTGGACCAAGAGGCAGTAAAGTGAAGGTCACCTTGTGTTTGGCCCCAGCTGATAAGCTGTAATGTTGTCTTTTATGTGATGCCACGCTCCCCCAGGACCCTCTGCAGCTTACAACGGCTGATCAATACTTTAGATCAGACCGTCTCATTATGGCACCCATGGGCATGTGTGTGTGTGTGTGTGTCTGTACATGTGTGCCATTCAGGATTTAGCACTGTGCAGGGGATAGCACATGCATGCATGCTTGCATGTGTACTGTATGAGCATTTTACATATGTTAATTGAGATGTGTGTGTATTTGTATATGTTAGTGTTTGTCTGTGCCTGTGTAAGTGTGTTTGCGCATGCACACTGATGTCTCATTTTGGTAATGCAATTATTTGCCATGCCATTAGCTAGCAAAGAACATATTGAATTAGAGCAATTTAAGGCTGTTGAGCTGGATTTGCCTCAGATGGTATTTCAAGACATTCAGTGCTGTTAATATAGTATGAAATTAGGATTTTCAGGCAAAATGTCACATTGATAAGCCAAAATATATGACATTTTTTGAGACCCTTCTTCAGTTCATCAGCAGTTTTTGGTCTAAGCTTTCTAATGTCGAATGAATGACAATCAATTGACTTGGAAATGGTAGCGAGCAACTTGACCTTTTCGCGGAAAGTGGAAAGTTTGTGCGTGTGAGTTTTTGTTTCTGTGTGTCTGTGTGTCTATGTGTTTGTGCATGTGCGTGCATGTGTGTATAGGTTTGCATGCGCTTGTGTTTGTGTGGGCACACATGCACATGTACGAGCGGAAAGAATAGAGTTCAGCCAAGTGCTCAGAGCCAGTAATAGCTACCTTGAAGGTTCACCTTCAAAACTCCAGATTACAAGGTGTGCCTACCTCTTCCTCTCCTATGATTTCCTCTGCTCTCTTTATTCCCCTCTTCCCCAGTCTTTCCATCTCGTCTTGCTGTAATGCATGCATGTCCTCCAAACCTATCACCTCGCTGTCTGGGAATATCACAGCAATGAAAGCAGAAAATGCTCCCCAGAGTTTTCAGCTGAAGCGTCCTTCAATCTCGTAGGACAGTGTGCATGAGTGAGGTGCTAGCTGTCTTGAGAGCCATATAGATATGAACAGAGCATTGTAATCTCAGTGTGAGGCGTGTCGCCGTTCTGCAACCTCCTTATCAGCGCTCTCTTATCAAGCACCATTGTATAAAATGTCATTAGTACATCACTATTCCGGAAAACAGTAGTATTTCATTGTAAGGACTGACGATGGTCCTTTGTCCCATTCATAACCCTCTAGTGACTGCTATTTTTTGGTTTGCTTATCATGTGCTCATCTTATTCACACATGTGCACGCTTACACACACACACACACATACGCACACACACACACCCCTGATATTTCTCCTGCCAGCTTGTTTTTATCTCTCTCTATAAATGATAAACATAATTCTCTACTCCTAGTGTGAAGCAGAGGAGGCATTCCAAATATGCAGCGGGATACACTGCTGTAAACAATCTTGTGACAGTATTTGTGTTTTTCTGCGTCTTAGTCTGAGCAGTGCTACATGTAGACGGAGGAGGTGGAGGGGGCTGTGTGGGGAAAAGGTCGAGGGAGTCAGAGGGAAGGAGAAAGGAAGAGAAAGCCTCAGAGTCAGTCGAGCTAAGTGAAGAGAAATCCAAATCTTTCAATTAATCTGCTTAGCTCCCCTGTGGGCAGATGTTGGAGAGACTGCGCCAGGTCAGAGGTCAGAGAAAAAAATAGAGACGGGGGAGAATGGAGAGTGGAAAAAAAGAAAGCAGAACTTCACAGCTGCCCCACAGTTGTTATATACCTCCAGCAGACCTCTCCGTCATCTTTTCTACCCTTCCATCTCTGCCACCTTGCCTAACTCTGTTTTATAATGATCCACAAAAACTCTCCAGATATATTTGGGGTCCAACTAATTCACTAGTGATGAGCCTGTCTTTATGCCTGCTAGTAAATTATTAATTCCTGACACTGTACAATCTGTTTATCTGTTTGTGGAGACAACCAAATATGTATCATTTCACATAGATATAATCACGACGAGCAAACAAAAATAGAAAGTAAATAATTTGATTTGGTTTATCCATGTTCCATAATTATGTGGTTCTGAAGGGAATCTAAAAGCTGAGGATGAGGATGATGCTAGTCGGTTTCTGTTTAGCTCTGTCTGACTATGTGTATCTGCATCTCACACTCCGTTTCTACTGTACCTCTTCCTGTCTATCCCTGCAGATTATGTCCCATCACACCACTTTGGATTTTTCTCTTCTTCACTGGTATTGTAATTGTGGGTATGTAGTTGATGATCTTGTTTTTCAGTCATGTTTTTGAGAACATGCTTGAATTACAGCAGCCTAGGTGAGGACAGAAAGAGTGCAGACCAAATGAATAAGCTTGATTCTTGAATTGCCATTGCATTACATGCAGCCAATAAAAGTGAGAGCAAGGCTCAAAACAACAGAAAATATATCCCTTTTGACCCTAGAATCTTCATTTATAATAAAGAGATGTTAGATGAAGAAGCAAGCAGAAAAAGGTTTTTCCCCTCTTCCTCCTCTTTCTTTTCTTTCTAAATCGAGAGATGAACCTCGTTCCATCAGTCGTCCAATTAACCGCATGACACAGACAAAGGAGTGGAGGGGATTTTTTACCTAGCAGAGATCATCTCAGACATTTTAATCAGTGAGAGGGAACTAAAATCGTACGTTTTACTATGGACATCAGATGATTAGCCACACTGTGTGTCAAAGTAGGGAATTTCTATCGTGATTATTTTCCACAGCGTAATTTGGCAAACAGCAGTTGTCTCTCATATGTTCAGGAAACCCCCTTCCCCCCCAGGCAGGGGGCCTGACTGTAATCTATGGTTTGCATTCTGTTTCCAAGGAATAGAGACTGTTTAATCAACACTGACACGTTCTCTGCTATCTGATAAATAGACAGGTGGACAGCGCTGACAGGGACATCAGATAGGTAGGGAGGGAGGGCAGGAGGGCGGGGGGGATGGAGAGAGTGGATGAGTGGGAGATGACAAATGCGAAGAAAAACAAACACAATACTTTGTCTGCAGATAGACTTCGAAACACTGCGGAATTGTGTGAATAGACTGTTATTTACTTTAATGAGCCTTGTGGATTATAGTAATTGTGTTATTTCAAACAGTAAACCCAATTTCATTTTTAAGATGATAGAGAGTCACACTGTACACTGCAGTTGATATTCTCATTTATGAATTATGTTTATCGGTCAAATAACAGGGTAAACTGAGATACACAAACACTTTTGTTCAGTCGAGCACACAGGAGCTTAGCCAACACCTCAGTCTACAGTATGGGATTTGAGTTCTTCTTTCATAAGCAATAAAACTGTGATAGGTGTATGAAATGGCTTTTTCCTAAGGCATATATCTGCTGAGAGCTCACTGCGTATGGATTATCTCTGTCTGAATGCGGTGGAGTAATACCCTTTTGATAACGTGCTTTTGTGAGAATGCTTAGGTGTGACATTGGAATGGCTTCTGCTGGAAATATTCGTAGATCTATTTTCATGTGGAAAAAAAGCTATATTGAGAGCATGAAAATAATGTTTCATGGGTAAAAAGAACTTATAGCGGCAAAGAGAGATAGATTAAGCCTATATTTTCCTCCTCATTGCAAATGGAAAAGGGACAAATGATTGATTTGGTTATTATGTCTTATATGAAATAAAATAACGTTTTTTTTGCCCGGACTCTGTGGAGAATTCCCCTATTAGGATTTCCATTAACATTGTCTGGTTTCAGCCAGCCAGCATGCTGCATTTTCATTGGGGATCTTTGCATGGATTAGTGAAAATCTCAATGTACATAAATCTTTTCATCAAGGCTTCCCTACTGCGTCGTAATCTTAAATCAAGTCAACCTAATTCTCCAGTCCACTTTATCCCATGGCCTCATCATATTGTTATTATTATTTGTTCAGGGTATCTAATGTATAATGTCTATTTTGTTATGTTACACAGTTTTTCTGCCCCGATGAAAAGAAAGACTCATCTTTCCTGACTGATTCTTTGCTTTGCTGCCACATGTTTGCTATGATAAGACCTCTCTAAAGCCATTGTGACCGGTGGAGATTAACTGTTTTGTCATTTGAGGAAGAAGGTGTTCCCATAAAAACCTTCTGCATGGTACTTCCCCAAATGCTCGCCAACAAGCCCATCTATTCTGTCACGTCAGAGCAGCCAGCCAGCGGTATAGCTACATCTGGTCCCTCCGCTCTGCGTGGAGCCGTGTTGTGCTTGCTAGCGCCACAGCTTGCAGCCTTATTAGCACCAACAAATTTGTTCTTGACACTAATTACTGCTCCACAGTAAGCAGTGCAGTGGGCTAGACAAATGAAAGGCAGCAATCTCCCCATCACCGAGACCCTTTGTAAGCATGAAAGATGGCAGGTGTGGGGGAAGAGGGAGGCAAAAAAAACAATGGATCCTCTCCTCGCTGCTGGGTTAAAGGTGGCTCCTTCAAAGGGAAGAGGAGGAGTAGGGAGCGCGGGTGAGGGGAGGCGAGGTCATCCGGAGGGGATTTCTTTTGTCTTCATTGAGGGATGAAGCAAGATAAGAGGAGGTTCCCTGGGCTTGACCGGTGCTTGCATCACTGGAGAGGCAATACGTCTCTGTCGGGATCTGTCCTCCTCCTGCTGCAGCCGTGGCACTCCATAGGCCTCCCCTTTCATGTTTCCTGCCTAACAGGGCTTTTCCAACCCACAGCAACAGGAGCTTAACTAATGGACATGATTTCAGGGTGTATTTCATCATAGTACGAGGTGTGTGAGATTGGTCTGCATTTGCTGTTAGCTTTTACAGGTGTATCTTCATGTGAAGTGATAGTTGTTTTTTGC
The DNA here is from genome assembly GCF_046629955.1 of Centroberyx affinis. Classification (NCBI taxonomy): domain Eukaryota; kingdom Metazoa; phylum Chordata; class Actinopteri; order Beryciformes; family Berycidae; genus Centroberyx; species Centroberyx affinis. The sequence continues at coordinate 107,269 of NW_027281098.1, forward strand.
TCTAGTTTCTACAGTGTATTCCTGGGTAGCAGCCATGGCCAGCGATGATACAGTACCTAAAAATGGGACAATTCTCTGATGTCAGGTTACTCTCAACTCTCTAAACACTTGGTGTGAAGGCTTACGGTGGCAAAACATTGGCTACTTTAATAGACTTACTCACAGGATTTGCTTACAGGAGTCAGGAAATGCAACTGATGATGAGGAAAGTGTGTAGGCGGTCCCACCAACGCTGCCGCAGATCAGTGGAGAGAGCAGCAGGCAGGAGGAGCCACAGCATACACGCACGTCCCGCACACACACACTCATACTAACTCTAACTCATGCTCATACACTCTGCTGTTGCTCTGAAGAGAAGGAGAGAGAGAGAGACAGAGAGAGGGGGGTGAGGGGGGGTTAGATCATAAAGTAGATACCAGGGATCGTGCTTGTTTCTGGTCTGGATGATAAGCCAGGCTACAGGATGGCTGGGGGATATTCTTAGCGATTGGGGGGCGGGGGGGCAGTGGGTCTGTTAGGCTGGTCAGCAATCTTGGACTTGAACCTTGACCTCTTACTTACTGAGCGGGGTTAAATGTCAGACTTGGGGCAAATAATACTTAGTAGCGCTTATGGTTTGTTTGAGCTTACTTTGGCTGTGGAAAGAGGGTGGGGTTTGTCACAGAGGCATGGGACACCGGCATGAGTGGCAGAAAGTTTTATACAATCACAGAAAAGTATATTTTAGAAGTCAGTTTAGTATACTTTTCTGTGAGTAACAGCATCTAGCACATCTGAATAGCGCTGACGTGGTAAAGGCCAACCTTTTCTAGTCCAAGCAGGGTAAAACAAACAGTAAGAATTATTTGGAAACACTTTTTGACCCAGTTCTATTGGATGTACACACTGTGCTTGAAACTTGGCTTGACTGACAGTAATACTCCAAGCACCTAATATGGTGTGAATCGACTCTTGGGTAGATTCCTCGGCCCACCCAGATATACTCCCATCTGTAGTATTTTGCGCTACGACCACAAGCAGTGTGCAGACATGTGACCTCCCTCTCCCTCCCCCCCCACCACACACACACACACACACACACACACACACACACAAGCACACAACGCAGAAAAGCATCCAATCTTGTACGTTGAGAGCCTGCTGCAAATCTCCTTATAAGCAGGTATTTGGTCATGCAGCTGTATTCCCTGGGATTTAAAGATAAGCAACCTAATCTGAAATGAGAGACTATTGAAATGACTGATTTGAGTGACTCCATGTCTGTGAACTGATCAGCTTTGATGTAATTGAAACTTAAACTTTGATGAACGGATCAGCTTCACCTTTGCGTTAGATGAGAGGTGAAGAAATGTGCACGAAATGTAGTGCCTATTTCTGTCAGTGTGTGTGTGTGCGTGTGTGTGTATGCGCAGCTCATTAGTCATGATAGAGAGGTGTCACATAGAGGAGGGAGTGGCCAAGGATATTTATACTCATTTCCTCAGACAGTCATCCACGTGAGCACAATATGTGACTCCCTCTCTTTCCTCTCTTCTCTTCCTTCTCTTTTAATTCCCTTTCTTTCCTTCCCTTCCATTCTCTGTTCTTCCCTTCTCTCGTTTACTTCTCTGATTCACTCTTTCGACTTTGTCCTGTCTGTCTTACCCCCCACCCCACCCCCATGTCTTTCATTCTTCATCTCTCGTTCACACAAGCATACAAAAGGTTAGAAATTACGTTCTCTCTCTGAGGTTTATTTTCATACTTCATTCATGAATCAGAGCACATTCACACACACACACACACACCGATAGCCACACAAATGCAACCTTTCACACTCACAGTCCTCTTTACAGGTCACAAGGATGTGTCAGTGTCATATGCAGGTAGTCCTTTTCAAATGTGCCTCTGCATTGGACTTTTAAACCACACAACTAATGGTCAGTCTGTCAGTATGTGTGCTACTCCCTCTGTCCCACTGGCAGGCTTCTTATCCAACATCCACCCCACATAGCCTCCCCTTGGGACACATGAAAAGTCTCTGAACATTTCCACTCCCTGAAATAGCCCACCTGCCCAAAATGCTGACCCAGAACAGGAAAAGGATATAGCTGGCGTATGCCTGTGTAGCATGTGCTTACAGAGGGATCAGCATTATAAGGCTGTATATCCATTAAGGCTAAAGTAATGGCACACTTGGGAGACAAAGAGTGAGAGAAAGCGTGTTGTTTCCATTACATCTTAAATAAATAATTGAGAGAGATTGATCATCAAGTAACCCAGAAACGCTTCGTTATCATATATTCCATTTTAATTGGTCATTTGCCTTCCGATAATCAGTGTCTGGTTCCCTAAAGGTCCATAAGGGTTAACATCAAGATTATTATATGAAGGGAGGAAAAGAGCAATTTACCTAATTAGAAGGACTGGAACGGCAGAAATGAATGTTTCAGCATATTTATGGCATTTGTGTGTCTGTGTGCTTCCGTGTGTGCATGCTTGCGTGCTTATTTGTGTGTTTTTGTACCCACATATATATATATATATATATATCTATATAGGCATTTTGAGTGCCTAAATGCTTCAACCCCCTTTGCCCCCAAGGCATCCACATGTTCTATGTTCTCTGGCTTGCCTCATTTCCCAGCATGGCCTCACACATCATCACACAGACGTAAGAGAGAAAAATAGTGCTTGTTTATCCAGCAGCAGCCCACAGTGTAGCCACATGCTCCATCGCAATGCAGCATACGGGTGGTGCCACTTAGTATCATCAATATCTGCCTTGTTCATATTTGTAAAGCTGCCTCTGACATAGAGAGTCATTAGGGGTTTTCTTGTCTGGCGGCTTTCCTCTCGATGCTCCACAGCTGCCTTCTACAACTCATCTCCTCTCCTGTCCTGAACAGAAACATCAGAGACTGCATAGACTGTGTCACATTGTGTTGATTCTTTGCCCAGTCAATCACAAGATGCTGTGATAGTCGAATGCTCCTCCAACACACTGCTGTTGTCCCTAAGGAGCTGGGCTAAAAAGAGGAGATGAAGAGGGAGACAAGGGGTGAGGAGGAGAGGGAGAAGGGAAGAAGGGAGGATGGAGAGATCAGGACCAGCAGGAAAAGAAAGAGTGGGAGAAGAAAGAGGAAAGGGCAAATGAAGAAGCAGGGTTCGTTATAGAGGAAGGAGCAGGAGAGCGAGATCAGAAGAAGGTAAGAGAGGGGGTAGCTGGAGGGGAAAGGTGGTGATAGAATGCAATGTAATAGGGGTGCCAAGGTTAAAGCCACTGTTGTTCATGCGGCAACTGTTCTGGGACCCCTAGTGACACCCGAGTGTGGCCCGCTGCCCCCAAGCCTAATTTAGCCAAATGCTCCGGCAGGCACGGGATCTACTGTGCCTGTTCGTCAAGCAGACACCACTGAGGCCAGCAGTGACATCATCATTCAGATACGCAGGACAGCTTTTAAACCTTCTTAGACCAAAGACATGCGTACACACACACACACCTACACACAGGCACACACACACACACACTTGTACTCATACACACGCACACATACACATAGATATACAAGCACACAGGCATGCAAACACAAGTTGTCAGTATTTCTAGGACTGTCCCCCATTACATGCTGCAACAGCAGTCAGGGTTATTTGTGTTACAATGGCGTCATTTCACAGTCCAGCTAGTCTTCTCCTCTTCTTCACTGGACAGAGAGGGGAGTGCAGAGGCAAAAGTGGCAACAACAAATGAATGAGAGGTTTGTTATGTGAGGAAGTTGTTAAGAGGAGGGGTTAATCTCTGTGATTTGCGGTAGAGCGAAATCTGACTCATTGGCCCAATAATCCTCATAATACACCGGGCTTTCATATATCCTCCGTCCTTAATCCATTAACACAAACACACACCTCCCAATTTACGGGACTAAATATCCCTACCAACCAATCCCCATTGATTCTGCTGCAAATTTCAAATGGGATTTTCAGAGTAAAAGCCCCACGCTGGGAGGCTTCTGATTGGACTTGGAAAAAAGGATCAATATTTGTCATTGACTGTGGGATTTTCTGAGAGGATGGCGTGGCTCAATGGGCCGTTCTGCCAGCATAAATTTTGTATTTTAACCGGAGCATGAAGCCGAATGGCCAGGGGAGGTCACCCAGGAAGTAAGAGCCTTCTAATGCTGCTCATTAGTACCGGTAGCTAATGGGTCCGACGCTAAAAGCTATGTGATTTACTGCGAGCTTCTCATTGTCAATCACACACATACTCTCTCACACACACACACACACACACACACACCTTTCTATTCTCACATAGACAATGATGATGATGATGATGATTATGTCGATATATTCACCTCTACTTGAAGTCTATCACTGTAAATGCTTGCTTTACGGTGAGCAATGTACAGTATAATGGTGTAGGATTCGGAGGAGAGTACCAGATCCAATTGAAGTAAATTGAGAACAATGTGATAATGTAATGATTACAGTAACTGGGAGTTCTTTCGTTATGCTGTTTCCCATAATAGAATGTGAATTTATTCAACCTTGTAAGCCAGTATCAGAGATTTGCACCCATTATTCACTATACAGTCTTTGTATGTGTGTGTGTGTGTGTGTGTGTGTGTGTGTGTCTGGGGGGGGGGGTCAATGCTTTGTTTTGTGTATATGTGTGTGTGTGTGTATGTTGGAGAAAAAGAGCCTACTGGTTCCTAAGTCTTGCCCCAAGCATATCAATCGTGTTAAGCTCTAAGTGTTGTGGAAAGTGGTTATGTTTGTTTGCTCAGCGAAGAATCACTTTGTGAGGTGTTAACTCGCTGTGCATCACTAGCAGGGCGAGACAGAGGGGACTTATGTTCCTGTATCCTGTCTTAAATAATAAAGAGGGAGAGTTTTCCTGCTTTTAGGAGGGCAACTATAATAAATTGTTTACCTGCTGCTACATCGCTGAGCCTACATAGCGGAAAAAAGAACAGGATCAGTGGCACCAGAGGAGACATGGCCAATTATTTTGACCTTGAAATTCTCCAGCTAAAGCTCCATAGCAGCAGCATCACAGTATGGAATGTTGTTAAAGCCTATAGTCCATATTGTTCACCAATTTTCCCACTCTTCCCACTCTGCAGAACTAGGGCAAATAAGTGAGATTTGAAAGTTCAGAAAGCAGGCCAATTACTGCAAGTCTGAAAGTTTGAAACTTTTCACTAATTCTGAACTTTTTCACATGCTCAGTGGGAGCTGTAATGTCTGAGCTATAAATTATAGATACCAGAGTTCAGTAAACTTAATGGTAGAACATTTTATGAGAGCACAAGCCTTCCTACCTTTCAAAAGAATGACTAACTCTAGTTTCACAGTGCTGTTCCCTCCTTCATGACATCATTTGCCAACATGTGCATCCTTGTATGATTGTTGTCAGGGGACACAGTGAGCATGGAGCCTCACTTTCCAGACAACACATTTTTGCTGCATTATTGGCTGCAGAAAATGTTAAGGGATGGGTAATATCCTAATGCAAACATGCATACACAGACACACACCCATACACACACAAACAGAAGTGTGCACACAAACACACACCCACATTTACCTTCTGTCTCCTCTCTGTCCTTTTCCTTGCTCTTTAAAGCCCGCCTTCAGTTATCTCACAAACAATTTGGAAGCCTTCAAACAAACTATACACACAAATCACTGGTTTATGAAGCCAAGTACGAGTGACATCTGATTCCTGCAAAATTAAAAGGCGCAGCTTACATATCTGCCAAGATTCACCTGCTACACACCTGAGCCTCATTTTGAACTGGATTGTCACTAGTGATAATCATATATCACTGCTTAGATTGATTGCTTTCAAAGATGCTTACAAATTTGAAAGGGAAGAAAGGTCACTAGAGGAGGTCTTTAAAACATTTTACAAGCTTTTTGCAAACCAAACCAGGAGTGCTCTGAGCTCCTTCCTAATCAGGATATAATTTACCCCCAATTCCACATTAGCCAGTTTTATGGTGTTTTCTCCCCATGGCACCTTCAAATTATTGGGCTTTTAAAAATGCAACAGTCTTATACAAGGTTGTAGTGCTTCCTTTTTATTAGTCTATGTAATAAGAATGTTTAATAGGCACTTAAAAACCTGACAGTGCATTGTTACAACAACAAAATATATTATGATCTTTCAGCAATTAAAGATTTCTGCTTACTGATCACATCACATCACAGGCCTTTAAACCATTATTTTATTGGCAGGTTTCTGCATGCAGAACTATTAACACCTTCCTTTGATCAACAAAGTTTTCTAGCAAAACGTATTGTTACAGACCTGAGAGAATTGCCGATTCACAGAATTTAAAGTGGAATATTTCTCCTATTTTTCTGCTCCTGATGTTCTGAAAGTAGTACAGCCTTACCTACTGCAAGGCCACTTTGGGTCAGCAGCGGGGTCAGTCTGATAGATCATACTGATTCCTGATTGCATTAGGTTCCCAGGAGCTGGCTGGCAGGCTGTGAAGTGGCTTGAGTAGAGCCCATGTGCGGCTCTCATTTTCTCACCATCAGTCTCTCTCTGTCTCCCCTACTGGGTGTAATCTTGAGTCACCGAAAGAACTGTGCATTTCATAAGTTCATAACAATAATGGACAATAATGCTCATTCACTTCACATTATACTAATGCAGGAATTATTTCAGTAATAGGATTAGACATCCCAGAATATCAATTTCAAGTCTTTTTTGTTTGTTAACGCTTGTATAAGGCCTTTGAATGAATAATTATAATATTAATGCTAATACCAACACTACCACTAATACTTCTAATAGTAATAAATGTAGCCACAAGCAGCCATTAGCAGGGTCTGAGCCCATGGGGCAAATGATTTGACTGTGAGAATAAAAGCTTGACTTATCACTTTGGAAAAGTTCTACATCTTTTTAAGACACACTTTTAAGCCCTTTGCATACATTTATATGATGTTCAGTTGTTCAAATATTTAGACGAATTGTGAGTCCCTTCCTGTTTGCGTGTCTTCACACTGACTCTGCGGTCAACTTCTTTTGTGTGTCACGGCCAAATGGTTACAAGTATCAAAATTCTGTGATACAAAGATGATGTAGTGCAGTTGTGTAAAACTTTGTGGAGATTGAGGCAACTTTGTAGGAGAAATTAACAAAAGGTGCTATTGCAAGGTTGGCCTGATGGTGGAGCTATGGAGTGCAACCAAGCCTGAAAAAGAAGAAGAACAACAATGTATTACTTTATTGATCCACATTGGGAAAATCTATTTTACCTTGTCTCCTTCACAGGGAGGTTAGAGGTCAGAGGTCAGCCACGGGACAGCGCCCCCAGAAGGATTCAATGTCTTGCTCATGGACACTTGAGCAGGGCAAGTGCTTGCCGGTGGAGGGGCTTGAAACTGGATCCTCCACTTGACTCACTAAACCACCCTCCTCACTCTAAATGTGGATTTTTCATGTGTTCTGATATGTACATCTGAAAGCGCATCGGCCCCCAGGCATGATGACTGCATAATTATCAACAAATGTTCAGCTGCAATTTTAATCCCTTGGTGTTTTTGTTCATGTGTGTGCACCTCTCCAACTCTCTCATCTCCCACTTCCAGCCCACACCTTGGGGGTTAATAACTGCATAGCAGTGTGCTTTACTCACTTTGTGCAAAAAACGTCCGGGATTGTTGAAAAATTTCCCTCTGAATTTGCACTGGGCGATTGGATGAATCGGGGATCGGCGATAGGCTGAATCTGTCGCCATCACCGGCAATGTTTTTGGTGATTTAAATTACCTATACATTTGGTTATTTCAAATGTTGCCTAGTGCAAGATATTCAGGGTTTCCCGCAGTGCTTGACAAAAGAACACCCTACCTTGACTGTAAACCCCCCCAAAAATCCCAAATTCCATTATATACAAAGTTTAAGTCATGTTGAACACCACAACATCTGCCGGTTAACTAACTGTTACAACTTAATGTGATGTTAAAGACATAATATCATCAACGGCCTGTCTAAAACATTGGTATTGGTATTGGTATTGTGCTATATGTGATGACGACTGGTTGATAGGAAAATGCTGACTATCGCCCAGCTCTACTCTGAATGCATCATACCTCAGTGGTATATTTCTGTGACACCAGAGACTCTTCTTTGATTCCTCCTCGCCCTCCTGCAAAGTCTGGGACCTGCGGTTTTGGGCGGGGAATCTGCACAGGCTTTGATTACATTTGTCCCATCTGAGAATGATTCAGGATAATTGTAATAGGATTTGAGGTCTATCTTTAGTAAGGATATAAAGAGGTTGTAAGCGGTTACTCATTCTCTCCCTCACAGGCGGAATAATAGGCAAATAATCTGATAGCACACCTAGCTTTTCATTTTCAGCTTTCCTCACCTGCATGGAAACCCTCTTGGTGTTTGTGGAAATGTTGTGGGGGCTTATCGTCTTATACACACAGATTAGTTAATCCTATACCTGCTCCACCGCAGCTGTGCTGATTACCCGATTTGACTGAGCCACACACTGAACGACCGCATTCAAGTACAATATGCTTGACCGCTTAATAATGAGACAGTTGGACACCTTCTCTTAACAAATTATTGCAAGTCAAGCAAAATATGGGTTAATATGAAAAATATGAATCCTCTTAAAATGTTATTAAATATTCACTAATGAATTTCAGCAAGCATTTTTTTGGCAATTTCAGCAAGCAAAATTTTGGAATAAAACTTGAAATACACACACAGAGATACAGACTTTTCCCCTTTCCTCACTCCTGTGTGCACCATCGGTGATTGCATGCACTCATCTGTGTGTGCGTGTGTGTGTGTGTTCGTTTGTGTGCTTGTGTGTGTGTGTGTGTGCGCGTGCATTGCACGTACCTCCTCATTTGGATTAATTAAAGGAAATCTCCCATGAAGAGTGGGGGCGTCCCAATCTGGCCTTCTCAAGGACAGGCAACCTATCAATACCCCCTCCCTCCCCACCCCACACACACACACTACCACCACCCACTTCGATACACACACACACACACACACACACACACACACACACACATATATCCCACTCTAACACCATGGCAACAGTCATCCAGTGCCTCTCCCAGCAAGCCTGGTGATCATCACTCTCATTTGCTGTGGAACAAAAGGCTGTGAAATTCTGTCCGTTATTACAGCTCCGTTATCGGTGCTCCCTGCTTGCTGCTGCCACGAAACAGCACTCAACTCAATTGCTCAGTCAGTCATGGTGCCTTTTTTTTTTTTTTTTTTCAAAGTCACATTTCTATTGTGGTCTGTCGGCTGTTCTTTTGTTGCTGACGACCATTGAGTATGATCCAGCATGAGTCATTACTAAAGTAAACATCATGGCACAGTGCGAGGGAGAGAGCAAGCAGCATGTGTTTGTTTTTGTTTTTTTTCCTACTACGCAAGGGGCTGCCCCAGCAGAGATGATTAACGAAATCAGTCAGCAGATCAATGGCTTTATTAAAACTTAACATCTTGGTCTGCTTCAATATCCCTCGGCTTCCGTGTGTGTGTGTGTGTGTGTGTGTGTGTGTGTGTGTTAAATTTCAATGACGGAAAACAAGACATCCAAGGTCTTGCTCGGCGTAAAACTTGCTCTGATGTTGCAGTTCTTCCAGTGATGACGGCTTCCTTTGGGGCATATCCTTGTGAATGGGGAATCCATTCACAAGTTTCTATGGTTACAGAGACAAGCGTCAATGTGTTGTTGACACTGCGGTCGTTAAGCTTCTCTCTCCTCACCCAAGAGCTGATGGCAATGTCAGGCTGTCGCTGGGGAACTGGGATCAAGGAGGCATAATTGAAAGCAATGCATAATGGTATAGAGTGGGACTGAGATGGTGTGTGCAGTGGGGGGAAAGGCATCAGCAGTCACATGTTCACTGACACAAAGTAATTGTCTTCAATGTGGAAGCAGATGCTCTGATATATCACTTCCCCGTGCAGTAAACAATACAATAAGAAGTTTAATCAAGAGAAAAAATTGCAAAATCAAGGGAGGTTATATGTGTTTTTGTATTTCTTAATTTGTTTATTTTGCGGCTTGCTTATCTGGCTGTCTGTTGCTTGTCTATTCATTTACTTATTCACTTACTTGGCTGCACTTGTGCCTGTCTTGTTTCTCTTCCTGTCTCACTCATGAATATATTCATGCAAACATCATCAGGGTGAATCTCATTAAAAAGGAAACCATGTTGTCAGTTGAGGTTTTTTTTTCATGGTAA
>NW_027281098.1:120000-152500 GCF_046629955.1 Centroberyx affinis
TTCTGTCCACACACACACACACAGAAACACATTTGCACACCAGCACACACATAGAAACATATGCACACCCCAGCACATGCACATGCATACACAGAGAAACACATACACGCACACACCGGCATACACACATACTTATTCCGTGTCACACCACCATTTCTCCTGCCAGTGAAAGGACATGGAGGAAGGACACCGTTTAATCAGTTCCCATATAAAACTCTCTTTCTCCCTCTCTCGCTCTCTCTCTCTCTCCCTCCCTCTCGCTCTCTCTTTTTCCCTGACATTTGTGTCATGAAAGTCATGGGCCCTGATTGGCTGCAAGGTGGATAAGAGGGCAATAGTGATGGAGAGATTACAAAAGAGGGAGAGAGCGAGAGAAAGTGAGAGAGAGGCAGACAGAAAGAGCTGGGCTGTGTGACAAAAGTGAAAAGATCTCACTAGATCTCACTAAAACGAATCATGACATTTCCCCAGATTCAGTGTGGTCTTCCCATTAAGTGCTGTGCGGCGCAGCTGTCTGGCGCAGCGTGCCTGACTTTCCCTACTGTCCTTCCTGGGAGGCTCGGTCTCAACAGGAACCGTTTCCATCTAAGACCAACACCAGAAAACTGCTGAGTCCTCCACGGAAATAGCATCCCCACACTACGGGATATGTCTGTTTTTTTTTAATAGATTGATGCAGTATCGTTCAACCGCACTCATATCTGTCTTGAAGATTATCCGGGTGTAGAAATCTGATAACAGAGGCAGAGGGCTATGTTACAGGATATAGGATGGACCAAGCATTAGGTATCTATTTCAGTCAGCGGATGGCTCAAGGATCTTATCAGAGCTTTAAATAAATTCATCAATACACTTGATTGAGAAGGAGAGTTGCTGATTTTCTTTCAAGGTTGAGTGTAGAATTGGCCTAGCTTGTGGTGTGAAGTCAGCGTTTGCGCCGTTGTCCACATTTGAGTGTATTCTGTTGGTGCGTGTGTGACTCAATTTAATGTGTGGCAGGCAGCTCATTCATAAAAGTTTCAGTTTACCTGAGTGGTGTTATGCTGCATTACATCGTGGCCTAAAAAAAAAGCCCTGCTGGTCAGCACTGCAGGATGTCAGTCAACCGCAACAGCCTTCCTGTTGCCATGGTGATATTGATGAACACAAGGTTTGATCATTCCATGAACACTGATACATTACAAACTAATGCATTCTCTGACTGAACATTTTCGATTCATTTAATTTCAAAATGTTGTATTTTGCATAAATTAATAAATATGATTCCCATTGTAAATGAACAAGAAGCCAAGCAGGGAGTTGGAATGGCCCAGCCAAACCAAAATTTGGCATTACATCTTTATGTCACAGATTCTTATTCACTGCTTTATGATCACTGGAAGAGACAATAAGAGGAAAGTGGACAAACTATGTATGAACATACATTTTTGCTGGATTTTTCAACATCTAGTTTCTTTTAATCACCATGGTAAAAAGCAAAAGTTGGGAAAGTCAACAAACTGTATGTGCATCCATTCATTAGACTTTCGAACATCCGGTTTGTCTTCACTGCCACGGTAGAGGACAGAAGTTAGCAAAATATAGCTTTTGTCTCCAAATTGCGTCTCCAGGAGGCACTTTCTGCCAGTGCTGGTGATTTTTACTGTATGATATACTGTATGACACCATAATGAGCATCCAGTTTGCCGTCTACTGCATAGCACTGCAATCTGACTGCAGCATCAGGAATGAAGTCAGACTCTCAGAGCTGTTTGTCAACCCGCACTCTCTAGCACATTTCCCTCACAGTGTTGTTGTTGCAATGAATTAGCAATGTTCGAAATGGGATTCCAGTAATGTGGCATTTGAAAAAACACCAAAGGGGGAAGTGTCAGTATCATGTTTCAGCTAATACATTATTTTCTATGTATGGTATTTTGTTCTACCAATCGTGGGCAAGGAGCATGACACGTCACTGAGCCAGAACCGCTCTGAGCTGTAATGGAGCGCCACATGCTGCCACACACCGCTGCGTTGCCTGTTCTGTGCAGGCGTGTTTGTGTGACTGCCCCGACGGGTGATGTAATGAACACACTCTATAAATATTTCATACCACCCCACTTTCCTCCCTGGTTCTACAAAAAAGAAAATAACACACAAACAAAATTTCATCCCATTATAAATCAAGCCTGAAATAGAGTGAATGGGCTTTGAGGGGGATGGTGGAAAGCGCAGGCCACACTTTATTTAAGAGCAGAGAAGAGAAAGGCACACAATGAAGTTTTGGCGGGGAGCTCGGCACTGACTGAGGCCGATACCACAAATCCAAAGAAACTTGTCATAGTATAGCCAGGCAGGGAATACTCTCTACACTTAGGAATGTAAGCCAGTAAGTGGGTAGTAATTCTTTATGCTTTGTTTTATTACAATACTGATCAAGACCCATCTGAACGTATTGCAATTTCTGAGTCAATTTATCCTGCTCCCTGCTATGGAGGGAGAGAGCTTTTCTCCATATTGGCAGCAAACATCGCTCAATAGGAGGGAGGGTGTAGGAGTAATGTAGTGTAATGTAGGAGGGTGATTCTCTAACTTTTTTTGGTTCTTTCTCTCTTTCCTCTCCTGGAATATTGCGGCTAAAAATGAGCTCAGGAAGCGAAGGGTGAGGGTGGCCGGCAAGTAGGCGAGAATTTGTTATTCATTAAGGTTCCTTTCATATGCTGTCAGCCCACTCAACTGGAGCTTTTGCACTGGTGAGCTGAACCTCACACCTTCGGCACACAATGTTAGCCCAAACCCTCAGGACCCCCGCTGTTGCATGGTTACAGCGAGGATAGTGTGAGAGAAAGTGCATGAGTGACTAATGAGCTCTGCACTGATCTCTTATGGATGTCGCACCGCAGGCCTTGTGCTTTAAATACACCCTCTAATCACAAAATGATAGCTCATAATAATCACAGAATAATGATGATATGGTTAGGATAACACCTGTGAGTAGAACTCAGTGTCATTAAATGACGATAAGCCACAAATGCATTTGTGTGTCTTGTGGATGCATGCGTATGTGTGCGTGTGCGTGTGCGTGTGTGTGTGTGTGTGTGTGTGTGTGTGTGTGTGTGTGTGAAATCGCCAATTTTTTGTTTTCAGTGATCTAACAAGGCTATTGAGCTGTGTGTTTCCCACACTATGTGCAATGCATTATGGTCATCAACGTAACATAGGATCTCAAGGGTAAATCCAAAATCAATTCTTGTGAATACTATAGATTTTAGAAATGTCCAACAGTGTCAATGAAATGTTCCATTGACACTGTAGAGATTATTTTTTTAAACATTTTTGAGAGTTTTCCCACAAATGCGGGGAAGAGGCGGGGAACAGAGTGAGATTTATTTTCATGTCAAAAACAGTTTGTTTGAGTTTGTTTCTTATACTGATGGTGTAACTCACCTCACTGAGGTTGACCCTGAAATTATGACTTTAATCATATCATGTCAATACTCCTGAGAGAGGTTGCCAAGCGTATGCGACACATACTAGACAGTCTAGCTGACTGATGACAAATTAAATTGTAAGTGACATGGTGTGGCTATTGTTGAATGCTGTGTTATGCCAAGACAAATAGGTTAGATCCACTGCAATTATTGACTACATTAAGAGATGTCAAAGGAATATGAGCAGCTCAATAGCTTTTCTCAGAATAATTAGCCATCGTTATTATGTAATATAAACTCCCACTGGAGTTGCCAAAGATAGTAAGCCAGATGGACATAGGATTAATAAAAAAAATTCTGATTTTGCTGTAAAGTTTTCATTCAAATCACCTATGCATAATTCACTTTTGCATCCAGACATATTGTCCCAATTTTAAGGAATTGCCTTAGGTGAGCTTTATCGTTGTCTCTCCAGTGCTTTATGAACACAGTTATCTTGTCCATAGATTAATGGCTTTAGAATCGAGGCCCAAACCGTAATGACTGTGGCATTCCTCCAAACCTCTCTGAACCTTGGAAGAGCTACGGGACAAAACATTGGACAGCCAACAAATGTCACCATCTCTCTCTCTCTCTCTCTCTCTCTCTCTCTCTCTCTCTCTCTCTCTCTCTCTCTCTCTCTCTCTCTCTCTCTCTCTCTCTCTCTCTCTCTGTTAAGTCTTTGGACACTGGCCATGCAAGAGTTACTCAGCCACCAGAATCTTAACAGTGTGAGGGAAGATGCGTCTACTCTTTTGTTGATTAGTGTTGAATCTTTCTAAGGCTGCATGTCGTACCCAAGTCGTATCCCAACTATCCATGCCTTATAAATCTCTCTCACAGTTTCTGTGCCAGAATCCTTAATAATGCCATTTTGTTCAATGGCTTATTAACAGAATTTATGCACCTCTAGGAATCAGTCTTTTTGGGCAGGGATAATGAAGGGTAATTGCCCTCTTGTACATTAAAAATTAATAATTCATTACTTGAATGAATTACATTTTATTTTAATTTATTCAGTAAGCCATGCTACTGTGTGACTCTCAACACCAATGCATGTTTTGATGGGGTCATCCCACTGGAAGAAGAAGATGAAATACCACATAAGTCCTGGGATCAATCCGCATTACCATAGCCATAATCACCTGGATTGATTCCGCAGCAAAAAATTATCATACCTGAGGAATGGCTCAATTTGTCGAGCACAAATTGATGACACAGGTAGGTGGAGGGGGAGAGGGGCAGCGGGGAACTCAGAGGTGGATCATGGTCCATGAGAGCTCTGCGCAGGGAGATCAATAGGTGCCCACTGGCCCAGGCCGGCCCAGGCTCAGTGTCCGTAATGTGATGTGTACACAATCGATAGCCTCCCCCGAGCTGACAGACAGGCCGCTGCTGTGGCGTGGGTAATTTTTCCTCCCCACGCCATCCTTCCAGCGGTGGGATGCTGTGGGGGACGAGACGAGGGCAGAGGAGGTGATCCGTGCAGCGGGGTGTAACTGTTAGCGACCGCGAGGCTGTCATTGATGACAGGGCAGTTAGAGTGGAGTGAGCTAGCGTCCCTGTCGACTGGTTCCTGGGGGAAAAGGGCCAAGAGAGGATGGGGAATGGAAACCAAGAAAGGCTCGACTCAGTGGCTCCTGCCAGCTTTCTCCTCTGGATCAACTTCACAGTTCCTGCTTCGGTATCCCTGAGGATCTAATTCTACCTAGAGGTGCTGTGGATTGAAGTCGCGTGGGGGTTGGGGGTGGGGGGTAGTGGTATGGGTGAGGTGGGGGCAGACACACGCTGTCTTGATACACGAGAGATATGAGCGACTGCTGCCTTACACCTCGGCTGGCATTATTTTGTTAGGCGTCCCTTTAGGGATTGAGCCGGTTGTTTTTTGTTGTGAGGGCATTCGTCAAGTAATTTATTTTTTCATGACGTCTTTTATAATGCGCTCAGGAGTAGAGAGAGGAAAGAACCAGGGGATAGTGAATGAAAAATGAAAAAAAATTATATGAAATATAATAATTCTTTCTTTCACTCTCTCTCTCTCTCTCCCTCTTTTTCATCTCATTCTAAATCTCATTGTGAAGCAGCTCTCCACTCTCTCTGCACAGTGTCTGGTGTTGGGTTGGGGGGAGGGATAGCTTAGGAGCGCAGGATGGCCATGGACAGCTAAAGCATGCCACACATCACCTAATCATCTGAAGACATTACCCTCTTGTCTAAGCCAATCAGGTCTCATCCCTGGCCTGACCATGACCTGACGATGGGAACCTGAGGTCAGATCCTTCACAGGGAGAGGGACAAGGGGTTGGGAGAAAGAGGGAGATAGAGGGAGAGAAAGGTGAGAGATAGGGGTCACATACAGTAAAATCTGTGACATCTTCTACTTTAACAGCTCTAACTCAACAGCACAGATAGTTAATGCACTTTTAAATCACATCAGACTTGTGAGGACTTTAATCTTCATAGTAGATAATGTGATGTTTGTTCATGTAACTGTTCAACTTTTAAATGAGCTTACAATTTTCCCTCACAAGTGGTGGTGTCCTTTTGAGTCAATGTCAAGCACTTCAACCACAATCATTTCAAAACTGAGCAATACCATAGAACGTCTAGTTTTCTCAGACAGTAGATGTAGGCAGGCAGCTTTGAAGAGTTTGGCACAAAAGGTCAAGGTACTGGTGACATTATAACCCCAGTCCTCCTCACATGGGCCGTAACCTGTCCAAGATGCTCACTCCTGTTCAAAGACTAGCTCTGCAAATTTGCATACATCCAGTTCAGTGAAATGTCTTTCTTTCATTTCCTATCTCAGGTAGCTTTCATCTGTTTTGCCCCATAATAAGGTCACTTCCAGGTCAATTGGCAGGATTTGTGCTAATTTCCAGCAGATTAAATCCGTGACTCACGCCATTCGACGCTATGCTATGCTTAATGCCACCACACATGCAAATCGAGGGCAAAGAAGACTCAACCCAAGTAATTGATCTTCTTAACTACTCCCACTCAATTACAGTAGGTTAATGCGAGCCACCTCAGGATTGCTCATCCTCGCACTAAAATGCCATTTGCTTCTGATGTCCATGAGCAAGGGGTGTATGGGTGTCTGGGAAGGTGAGATCGTATGGGTGTGGGTCAGTGAAAACATTAATCACTGTGTGTGTATTTGTGTGTGTGTGGTTGTGTGAGTGTGTGTGCGAGCGCGGGTGCCCACACATACATTTATTCAGCTGTTCAAAGAGTACTTTTAAAGGGCTACCTTGCTCCAGAGTGTGGAACGCCAGAAGATTAACTGTCTCCTCGGAGGCAGGTAATGGAAATCTAAATAAAGAATAGCTGACCTCTGAAATAGAAAAAATGAAATAAGTTACCTTGTGCTTGTAGTTCCACAAATCATAGTTGTTCCTAGCGCGTGTATCTGAAAATTCAATTGTGTAAGCCTGTACAGTTTACCACCGGTAAGCCTATAAACTGAGCAAAATCATTATCTCATGGTTATTATCTCTAATCTACTCTTCCATCTCAGGAACTGAGTTGCTGCCAAGGTGTTCAGCAACAGGAGCACAAGCAAAGGTCTTCTGATCGGGTGGCTTGGCACCGGGGGGTGAGCCTCAAACGAGCTTGCCAAAAAGGTCGGGTGTGGAAGCAATCTGCGTCCTCAGGTCATCGTGACTCCACAGTCTTTCTGCTCGGTGCCAGGCCAGGCCAGGCCCAGGCCGCCTCACTTAGCTGCTAATAGGTTTAACCTAATCAGCACCAGCATTCATTAGTGACAACACTTCCTCTGCTGAGCCAGGACAGTCTCTCTCTGTCTCTCTCTCTCTCTCTCTCTCTCTCTCTCTCTCTCTCTCTCTCTCTCTCTCTCTCTCCCTCTCACTAAGTCTCACTCATCTACCAGAAAGGATGATTGCAAAGAAGAGGCTTCAAAACCTTTGCTGCTTTGCCTTAGAAAATTATTATTATTTTTTTTTTTACATTTTGAGTTGTGCCTATTCCCATAATCATTTCATATCTTCAGGGCTGAAAATTTTGCAGGGCGTCTAGCCATTGTTTTTCAGTGTGAGTTAGTGTCCTTGTTAGCTGGAGTGTGAATAAGGGCTAATGGAGAGTATGGAAATGGCAAACCCCTGGGCTACTTTGCGAAATCCTTAAGCTCCATCCCTGCATATCATATTTGCCAAAATGATCAGAAGTGACAAAGGAGATATAATGAATGACTCCAGACATTTAATTTACTTTTGGCAGTGTTTAAATTTATTTAAGATAATGAATGTGCTCTGCAACTTAATGCGGTTCGTGATTAGTATTCAGGCTGTCTTGTTTTCCTATCTTGAGTGAGACTCCTCAATCTTTGTTCATTAGATTTTAATGGGTTTTATATTGCTCAGGTCGAAGAGGCCTCCTCACAAAGGAATGCTGCGTTTTCCATGCACTGAGTCGTCCTTACGTCGGAGCAGCTTTTTAGATAACTTATGCTGCAATACTGTAGAGAGTGTAGGACAGAGACTTTTCACCTGTGTGGGTTGAGACACTGTGTTGAGCAGAGTGGAGCTGCGGAAAGAGGAACTCAGCTAATCCCAACAGCATACTAAGGAGGTTTTATCTCTGCCGCTGGTGCAAGGCAGAGGTGGGGGAGTATGGAAAGGAAGAGGTGGAGGAGGCAGAAGAAGAGTAAGGGGAGGATGAGAGAGCCATGTAATACTCCTCACTCTGTGCCAACAAGACGCACACACACACACTCAAATCATCTCACATTCAAACACGCTCACCCACTCAGCGTACATATACATTGCTCACACACCCTCGTTTTATAACTAGCGAACCTCAGTCAGAGCCTCTCAGGCCGGGTTTAATCTATTAAGGTCAATAAATCCTTCCTCTACCTGGCCAAGGTAAGGAGCTGCAGTTGAAACGCAGCCACATGCGATGCTGACCTCACAGGATTATGGTGGATGTTCTTACCCATCTCCTTACTGAACAGAAGGCACAGGAAATTATATCAAAGCATAATACTTTCATCATTTACATTTCAAACGAACAAACAATAGCTGCCACTTTTCAGAAGCTTTTCTTTTGCAATTTCTTTGATTATTTAAAAAAATAATCAATTTTATTTTAAGATAGATAGAGGCACTTTTAGACTGTTGTCAACAGGTGGAGCTAAAATCATTCTAGACCTTTATATACTGTGCATGAAATCACACACACACCTATTTCCCTATTTCCAAAACAGATTTCTGGCCATTGTTATTTCCCATTACTTCAGAAATGGGACATTTGGGACACTCTTGCAGTGCTGCAGTCATTCACAGATTGAATCACTCATTCGTTACCTTCCTTACCTTTGCCATTTCACAATGCCATGCTCTCCCCCTCTGTCCGTATTTAAAATGCTACGGCATGCTCTGTATTCTTCCTATGGAGGGCTCATTTTCATTCAGGAACACTCCCAGTCAGCCTTTCAAGCAAAGAGAGCCACTGCTTTATTCTAACACTCCATTTTATTCATGCCATTTATACTCCGCCGCTTCCAGCATTTATTTATGCGTCTCTCTCTGTCTCTAACTCAAACCAAACACCTCTGATTATTCATAATGCATCTCAAATCTGCCACAAACGACTGAGCCATAATATGTTGAGTGGGGAACACAAGATGATATGTTGACTGAGGAATAAAAGTTATATATCTTGTGTTCTTCAGTCAACATGTTGTGGCTCAGTCATTTGTAGTAGATATTTATATTACACACTTTGGATTCTCAAGCAGCATTTGCTTTTGATGCTGAATATTTAGTCTCCATTTCAATTAATTAATAGCAACAGTGAAAGTCATTTTCCTGACGTGTGTATGATTAAGTATTCATTTCCATCCTGTTTGATTACTGAATATAAAACTTAATTTATGTGTATGTGCATCTGAACTACATGACTTTTTCTTTGCATCCCACTAATATTTTATTCTTCTCTGTGCTCTTCTCCCTCTCTCCAGATCCTGGCTATCATATCAATCCTGTTCATCGTCCTTTCCACCATCGCTCTGTCTCTCAACACCTTACCGGAGCTTCAGGTCATAGACGAGTTTGGCCAGGCCAACGACAACCCCCAGCTGGCCCACGTGGAGGCTGTGTGTATTGCCTGGTTCACCATGGAGTACCTCCTCCGCTTCCTCTCCTCTCCTAACAAGTGGAAATTCTTCAAAGGCCCACTGAATGTCATTGACTTGCTGGCCATCCTGCCCTACTATGTCACCATCTTCCTAACTGAGTCCAACAAGAGCGTGCTGCAGTTCCAAAACGTGCGCCGCGTGGTCCAGATATTCAGGATCATGAGAATATTGAGGATCCTGAAATTGGCCAGGCACTCCACAGGGCTCCAGTCTCTAGGGTTTACTCTGAGGAGGAGCTACAATGAATTGGGGCTGCTCATCTTATTCTTGGCCATGGGCATCATGATATTTTCCAGCTTGGTCTTCTTTGCTGAGAAAGATGAAGATGCCACCAAATTCACCAGTATCCCCGCCTCATTCTGGTGGGCCACCATCACGATGACCACAGTGGGCTACGGCGACATCTACCCGCAGACTCTGCTTGGAAAGATAGTGGGCGGGCTCTGCTGCATTGCAGGAGTGCTAGTGATTGCCCTCCCCATCCCCATTATTGTCAACAACTTCTCTGAGTTCTACAAGGAGCAGAAGAGGCAGGAGAAGGCCATCAAGAGGAGGGAGGCGCTGGAGAGAGCCAAGAGGAATGGCAGCATTGTCTCTATGAACTTGAAAGATGCCTTTGCCCGCAGTATGGAGCTGATGGATGTGGTGGTGGAGAAAGGAGAGGACAAAATCTCCCTGGACAACCACCTGTCACCCAGCCGCTGGGGTGACCCGGCCCAGCACGCCTCTTCTGAAACCAGCCTCAAGTCCCCAGAGAAGAGAAACCCTGATTCTCTACTGCCAGGCTCCCCGCACCGCATCACCATCACCACCACTGGAAGTCCACAGCGAATGAACAGGAGCCCACAGCACCTTAATGTTCAGAAACTGGAAGAGATGTACAACCAGATGACCAAGTCACAGTCCTTCACCAATCTCAACACCACCAGCTCCATGAGCACTATGAGCACCTCCATGACAGCCCCTTCCACGCCACCTAGGAAGCCTCACAGCCCCGAGTCCACACAGAAAGAGGAAGTGGAGCTGGAGATGAATGAAGTCCCGCCCTCCTACGCCAATAGCTTTGCCAGCTGCTCGGCTGATGTCAGGCAGGAGGGCCCTAACTCAGGTGAGGATGGAGCTAACCCGTGTCAGGACAGACACCCCAAGGCCCCGCCCCCTCTGGATCTTAGCCAGCTGAGGGCCATTGATGACCAAGACTCCCAGGACGAGGAGCTCAAAGATGGCCTCTATGAATCTGTCCCGCTCAACCCAGGTGACGGATCACAGCTCCATATAGAGGAAGAGGAGAGCTTTAACAGAGCTGTTGAGAAAATCCAGAGCTCTATTAGAGGCAACAACCCCCTTAAAGTGAAAGGGTTAAGGGTCAACTTCACAGAAACCTCCGCTGAAGGCCCACCAACACCACCCAGCACCACCTCTCCTGGGGACATGAGCTCCAGCCTCCTGGAAGATGAGTCCCCAGAGGGGGAGACCTCACCGCTCATCCCCAGCTCAGAGGAGCTGCTCCCGGCTACAGAGGGAGAGACCAGCCCCTTGTCCCCTAAGAGGCTGGTGGTGGACACCCCACCCGGCGATGAAGATCAAACTACAGAGAACCACGGAGAGAAGCATCTGATGGAGGTGGCGGGCGCTGCGGTTGCACCCTTGTCACCCAAGACGGCGGCGCAAAATTGCACCCAAGGTGTGGTTGGGGCCAGCGAGGACGTCAAGGCTGACAGCAACCAAAGTGGACACAAAGTGGAGAACCACATGTTTACACCTGAGATCCACCTGATACCGGGGGATGGGAGCCTCTCTCCGACCTGTGAAACCAGTATGTGACTGTAAGGGGAGCTGTGAGGGAACAGACCCATTACAGACCTCAGCCTGGTGTTTGGGAGAAGAGGAAGAGGGAAAAGGGTGCAGTTGTAGTGAAAGATGTTTTTGCATGGCATGACAAGTCCCTTTTACTTGTGTTGTTGTCTATCACTGAAAAAGAAACTGCAGTGCTTCATGCAGATTTGGGAATGACTTTGGGACAAAAACAATGGGCTCAAAGAAGAAAAACAGAGGGAATTTATCAAATTATGTAGACATTTTGGTCCTCCTGATGTACATATAGACAGTATCTTTTTTCTAGCAAAAGAAAGAAATGCACAGAGGGACTTATCTGTAAAAAGCATGCATTTAAAAAAGACAGATATTTTACGGTGCTTAGTTTGCTGAAAGCGCTCCACTGTAAATAGTAGGACAACTAAGGCAATGACAATGCACAGGATGGCAAAAGAAAACACTTTCACTGAAGGTACAAATATTTCTAATGTGAAAAGGGAGGGAGGGGTTGAATCGAGAGACCTCAGACCGAGTGTTGCATCGTAGCGACCTATAAAAAACATATCATTACCTTTTGTGGAAATGCAAAGTGTTCCCATGACGACCCTATAATGTTTTGTGTGAAGAAATGGTGTATGAAACTGTAATGTTGACGTTATTGCTTTTGGTTTTCATAACGACTGTTGAACTTTCAGTTGAACGTCCAGTATACGACTTTTGAATTAATGACCGAAACATTTTACGTGGGCAAGAAGGATAAAACCTCCTCTAATGAGTATACACCTGTAGTTGCCAAATATGTAACCAGTAAGGACAGGAACTACCAGATGCTTCAACTATTAAAAATATTTATCAGCTGGTTTCAGAAGTTAGGACAGGGTTTAAAATATCATGTTTTATTCCTCGTTCGGCCTCTCGATTCCATCCAAATCACATAAATTAATATTATTTACTCTCTGACATCAGATATATACATCTAAATGTAGTTTTAAGAATACAATATGAAATACGTAGGTCTAGATTGGTTGTAGAAACCTTCTACAGTAGGGAAGTGAGATTCCATAAATCGAATAAGAATATTTATTAATTAAGTACAATAGATCTGGTCACTAACATACATATATGCTTTACACTATAATTATCTATTTTGGCAATTCAACAATGATAGTCTACCACAGGAAAAAGATGACAATAATCTTTGCGATATCAATGGACCAAATCAAGCACAGTCATGCTTTCATCTATCTCAGCTGCTCAGTAACAATATGGTAACATGTACTATGACAGTAGTTGAGTTTTCTTTTCCTTATGGGTGGTTTACCTGCACTGTTGTCATTGTCACCTCCTCAGCACCCTGATGTCGTTGTTGACATTTGTTCCATACTACTGCAAGTTTATCCGATCCTGCTGATTATTTAAGGCATCTTTTTTTGTATATCCGTAGTGTCTTGGACTGTAATTTATTGTGTTTTATTGTGAACAAAACTGATTTCAGTCAAACTTAAACCCAAAGGTTTTTTTTTTTTGTCTTCTTTCTTGCTTTTGTTTTTCACTGACTGAAAATATCTGTTGTATGTTGCCTTTGATTCCAATTTATTGCTGGAATATTTGTTTATTGTTTCAGCATGGCACTTGGCTGAGTGTACTAGCTGTGTATACTAGTAGTGAGTCTGAGAAAGCCACATAAACCAGAATGGTACCGACAGAAAGTGAGTGGGTGAATTATTTTATTGTTATTTGTTTGTTTTTTTGTTTGTTTGTGTTTTTGTTTTTTGTTCTCACAGAGAAGTGTGGAAAGTGCAATACCGCATACTGCAATCTATGCAGGCCAAGAATTGTGGCACTTTATTTTCTGTCTATGGGATTTGTAAGTGTACAGGCAGAAATTACTTGTATTTTTCAAATGATATATCTTTAATATGAGGCAAACAAACAGTGTTACAACTACCACAATATCACAAACAATGCAAATGGAGAATTTGACTTTTACTTTTTCATATTATATGGCTGGCATGTGCTGTCATGCACCTTAATGCCAGATGTCAATGGACCTCAAATTTGATTATCTTTGGGAACAGGGATCCAAATTGATCACTAGGGCCTTTTATATTACTGTTAGATTTACAAAAGAATCTAACAATGTCTGTTGGAGATAAGATAATCCAATTTCAATGGCCACACACAAAGGATTTTATGTTTTTTGTGAATTAACGTTGAGAATGATTCTATTTTTTCTAAACCAAAATGGAGCACGACCACAATTTCCTGCCATACGGTGGTTGAAATGATGCGTGCCTTTTCATAATACTGCTGTTTATGAGAAGGTAGCAAGTCATTTGGCTTTGTTCATATAGCACTGTACAGAAAATTCTAATTTTATAGGAGAAATCAGGTCTTTATGTAATAGATACAAGTAATGTTATTGAGTTCTCAGGTTTTCTATAACTCTCTGATGTTCCGATTGGATCGATTCTCTGTTTTTCTTTAACAGCTAACGTCAACTAGTTCCTTCTGTACTTTTTGAAAAGTGATGTTGTCAAATCCACATTGATGTCTTGGCTCCCAGAGTAAGGAGCGGCAATATTTTTTCCCTCCTCCTGGGTATTCTATGTACCACATGTCCACCCCCATCAGTCTCCAGTGAGGCAGGGAAGAGCACAGACACGGGGATAGAGGTTAGGCCGTTAATGTGTTAAAGAACTGAGATACAGAGTGAGGGAGAAAGAGAGAGAGAGTAGTCACCACTGAGTAATGGGTCAAACTGATTGACCACAGACAGGGAGAGATCCCTACTGTCACTGAACTGATCCTTTTGATTTGCTCCCATACTGACACCACGGAGTGCTCCAATCCTTGCAGCTTTAGAGGCTGTATCCCCGTGGCACGCCCTCAGGAACAGTGCTCCATTGGAAAAAAAACGGTGGATTTTTGGGGTTATAAGATAAGAGAAAGCCATGAGAGAAAGAGGAGAGATGAAAAGGAGTCCTCCCAAAGGCTTCCATCGCATCAGTGATCAGTTGTGGTCCGTATTTCCTTTACTCTGTGTATATGCCCAGACCAATATAATTTGACTCAGTAATCAGAGATTCATGTGAGAGGTCGTGGAATTATCTTTCATGTAACGTGATCCCACACGGGAAACTCAGTTGCAGATTCTTTGGTGCAATCCAAAGTGTTAATTCGCATTTGTCAAGAACAAATGTTAAATGCGGGGTCAGTGGTGGTTATTCTTGTTTTGGGTTTTCATTTGTCTTTTATCCTTTTTTTTTTCTTTTTTTTTTAAAGGAGGTTATGATAGCCTTCTTGTTGAAGCTCTTTTTATGTACCTGTACTTTCAATTTAAGGTTTTTTTTTTCCTTTTTCCCTTGTTTGTAGTAATCATGTCTCCATGTTAGCCTGGAGTAATCCTTCATTTTGACAGGTAGAGTAGAGAGACAAGGGATTTGGATTGATCAGCTATGTTCCCTTGGGATGATGTTTGTGTGGATGCTGAAATTAATTCTGTGAGCTGACAGCAAAGGGACTGCGCTCTGTCTTACTGTCTCACAATGGCATTATCATCTGTGATACTGTACAGAGCGGAAAGGTTGTGTCTTTATTTTCTCTGAGAGAATGGGTATTGTCTGTGTCACCCATGCGTGCTTACCAAACCTGCTCCTCCACTTCCTAAAACGCATAAGGCTACATTGTTTCTTCCCATGTCTCCGTGTATTCTTCTGCCTCTTACTTTTTGGATTTTGTTTTTGTTTTTTGACTTTTTTCTGTTCAGTTTTTGAAGAACATTATCATTAGACACATTCTGAGCTACAGACTGTTTCTGTACAAAGCAGCATCTTTGTATGCATGTAGTAGTCCAAACAATTATGTGACCACAGAACACTTTGTTATGGTACATGTATGTCAACATTTCTGTAGAGCATTGTTCCCCATTACGTCTATTAGCATATGCAGGATAACAAATAAATGTGTATATAACTCGTGTGTGTGTCTGGTGTTCTCTACTGTACAAATTGGCTGTTTTTTGTAGTTACATCCGCATTTTCTGGGTACATTTTTGCATAATGAGGATCCATTACATTATATAATACAAATATATGAATTAATAAATCATCTCAACTTAGCACTAATTAAAACTGATATTGCATTCGGTCCAATAAGGTATGCTAAGTTGTTTTTCATATGCAAAAGTGCAGACTACTCAGCAATCTGTTTTGGTACCCGTTGATAAACCATTTATCACCAAGGAGAAATGTATTTCTTTCCAATAGACACAATTAATGGATTGCCTCATTTCTGTAGTTTAGTAGTCCAAGCAGTGTTTATAAACATAAACAGCTCTCCCAAAGCCAGAAACCAGAAGCTCTACCATGTGATGTCATTAATATAAAACGTGGAGTTGCTCCATAAATGACAGTGATTTTATGGACCCACAGAATGCTTGTTTTAAGTTTTTAAACTTGATTGAGCTTTATTCTGTCTT
The DNA here is from genome assembly GCF_046629955.1 of Centroberyx affinis. Classification (NCBI taxonomy): domain Eukaryota; kingdom Metazoa; phylum Chordata; class Actinopteri; order Beryciformes; family Berycidae; genus Centroberyx; species Centroberyx affinis. Next base: position 135,905 of record NW_027281098.1, read on the forward strand.
TATTCTGCAGTAGTGTTCTCAGCTCAGAAGTGAAAAAATGTGTCATTTTAGAAAATGCCCTTGGGTGCATTCCTTTACAATCCCAATTCATCCTCCATGGACTGCCTGCCTGGAAACTGTATCCCCTGAAATTGAAAAGAAAAAATATCTCTAACTAACAGAAAGAAAAGACCTGCCAAGGTCAGAAACCCTGTCAGGCTTAGACATACTTTTATTTAGTTGTCTTGTTTCTGATCATTTGTTGATGTGGAGAGTTTGGCCTTCAGCACTTATCTGGAGGCAGAGGTTTGGAAAGGAGTGGGGCAGCTAATCTGTGGTAGGCTAACTAGGCCCTTGGGGGCAACTTTACCTCTCAGTTGGCTATCCCAGAGGTTTCCAAAGTGGGGTCCAATAAATTCTGTGGGTCCCCAAGAAAATTAGGAATATTCTTATGTTTGTTTCAGTCCATTCTGCTGCTGTGATTTTGCACACCCAATAATCCTGTAATCGACATTTTTCCCATTATTCTATGTACTAGAATTGGAATTGTCTGTTGTGTATATAACCTTAATATTCTTATTGGTATTTGCTGCTACAATGACCCAATTTCAGGGATCATTAAGGTTTCATCTCATCTTAATTTGGCAATTATATCATTTAACAGCAGTCAGCACCATGAGAACGTAAGAATGACTGTTTTGGTTTGGGTTTCCTTTCCTCAGTTTTCTCCATACCTACAATATAGGTAGTGTTGGAACCACTCCAGTCATATCCAACAAGAATATGCTTCTCAGATGGGGGGAGTGGGTTGAACAAAATCTTCATAAATGGGGATCCTTGGCCTGATATATATCTACTGAGGGGTCTGAGATGCAAGTGTGGGATCATCTGAGTTAGCCTACTGAGACAAATGGCTGTTGAAATAATTATCACTTCACTGATTTGTGTGAAAAGTAAAGTAACTTTGTGGCTTGTAGTTACTCCTCCCTAACGCCAGAGAGCGCTGCAGGCGGTAGCGCGACGCCAGACTACATTGAAAGACACAAGCGCGCGGAAATTCTAAAGTAAACTGTAAACATGGACGAGCCTGAAAGTAACAACAAAGCCACAGCAACAACAAATATTACAGATAAAACTGTTAAATTTTCCCACGTAACAGCCGTTGCGACAGGATGGATGCTGGACTTCTCGTTTGTAAGTCTGTGTCGCCACTTCAAGGAGGGCGAAGTCGACGAGTTCAGTGAAACGCTTTCGACTTTCCAGGGTAAGTAATGATAGCTATTGTTAGCTAAACCTTAATGTTACCTAGCTTACATTTCATTTGTTGGAAAGCATTATGGAAGTTGAGCTAAATGGAACTTGTCTCACTAATATTCAGGACGCGAAACTAACTTTATTCACTTACAATTTCATCATGTAACGTAAAGTTACATTACAACCTGGTAAAATTCAAAGACTAACTGTTACACTAAGATTCAATCCCTGATAGCGCTACTTCGCACCGTTAATTGCAGTGGTGGAAGAAGTATTCAGATCATTGACTTCAGTAAAAGTAGCAATACCACAGTGTAAAAATACTAATAATAATAAAATAAAGTAAAAGTCTTACATTCAAAATCTTACTTAAGTCAAAGTACACAAGTATTAGCATCAAAATATACTTAAAGTAGCAAAAGTAAAAGTAGCCATTATGCAGAATGGCCCATTTCAGAATCATATATATCATGTTATTGGACTATAATTATTGATGCATTAATGTGTTCATCACTTTAATGTTGCAGCTGGTAAAGGTGGAGCTAATTTTAATTACTTAATATACTGCTGGGTATCTTAACCTATAAAAAATATATCATAATGTATTAGTTGATTTATAATTTGTATTAATCATCTAAATCTGCAAAGTAACTAGTAACTAAAGCTGTCAAATAAATGTAGTGGAGTAAAAAGTACAATATTTCCCTCTGAAATGTAGTGGAGTAGAAGTATAAAGTAGCATGAAATGGAAATACTCAAGTAAAGTACAAGTACCTCTAAACTGTACTTAAGTGCAGTACTTGAGTAAATGCACTTAGTTACTTTCCACCGCTGGTTAAATGCACTTGGGAGGTTTCCCTAACGCTCCAATTTGCTCTTTTTCAGCCATTGCTGAGGGTCATTCTCTTAAAACTGATGATGGTCAGAAAAGGATGATATGTGCCTTCCTCGCAAGAATCATGCATGGAAAAGACTTGGGTAAGACATTACACTCTCGATTGAATTGACTCCTGCCTCCTTAGACATCATTTTTAATCTACATAGTTTGTCTATCATTGCGGCAGTGTTACTATTTTTCAGTAGAGACTAGCAGTGGACGCAGCTCAAAACAAAGGTGATCTGTGCTTCAGCATCTCACAGCAGCATCTCACACTTCTCAGCAACAGCTCACCATTATGAGAGGCTGTGTATTATTCAACCTTTGCTGTTCACATATGTAATACTCATACATAAATATTTGAAACACTTGCATATACTTGTGTGTTTAAAATATTTATGTGTGTGAGTACTTAGTAGTATCCATGTATGTATCAGTGTCTTATGTTTATGAACAGCAAAGTTTGAATTAAACCCTACAAGGCCTCGCACACGACACCTCACAGTCCTAATTTATTAATTACTATCGCTTGCTTTGTCAGCCAGACAATCTTGGAAGTTAAGCCATTTTGAATATGCAAATCAGGGTAAGTCATCGTAAGTGGACCACCACACATGAGCTGTCAATTGCTATCAACCTCGGTCACTGTTGCTTTGAGCTGCACTGAGCCGGCAAAACACCACGGATCAATCATGAGTCTGTCTGCATACCTGTCTTCTCACTCTTGCATCAGATATTTGATGGGGAGTTGTTTCAAGAAAGAGAATTTGGACATGCCCCCAAAATACTAATGTCAGGTCAGTTTTTCAGTTCACGCCTGTTGATGCACACCAGTTGAACTTGAAACTGATCCCACTCAACCTTAACTGTATGTCATCGCAGTCTCTCGCCATGCAAAATGCTTCCTCTGTAAACACAGTGTTGGCAGCCAAAGTTTTGCAATGATAGAATGCCAAGATACACAATTTAAAGACTTTTGGCAGTGTTTTAGCTGGGACTGCATCTGATTCAGTGGTAGCCACAAGGTAAGCAGCATACAGCACTAAAACACTAACACATAATTGTAAACAGCAGTAGACAGCAGCCATCAGTGTAAGGAGACAAGGGGTGAAACGTGGAAAAAATTTGATGATGCTGGTATGCACCTTTTTTGGTCTAACTCATTCATTATCTTAACCCTCAGTTGTTCAGTACATTTAAAAAAAAAAAAGTAGATATTAAAGACACAGAGTCAATGTTTTGACAAATTGTTTCAGAATCTTTTGTCTCATGATATTAATGTAATCCCAAAATGAAACTGTAATACCTGCAACCTTACTACACAACACTGCATGCACACACAGAAGCACAAAGGTACACACCCTCAGACAAACCGTACTGAGGTTTGTCTGAGGGTGTGTACATTTGTGCTTGTGGTCCTGAGTGAGTGATGTGTTTTTACTCTGCATTACATTGTTGCTATTTTTCTAGATGTCCAGTTTGAGGAGGATGACTGTGTGATGCCTCTGATGTCTGCGGCCAGTATATGGCCGGCCCTGAGAGACACTGTGGCAGATGAAAGTTTGTTTGAAAACATCACCAATCTTTTGTTTGTCCAGGTAATTTCATAGCATACTAGGGTCCCTACTAGCGGCTACACTACACTTGGCCTGAAAACCTTCATGTACCTACATGTCATTTAAATCTGTGTCCGCATTTCCTTTTCCCACTCTTCCTCTCTGTCTTTTACTTTGTTTATATGCACATGTGTATATGCTCCATACAATGTAGATTTCCACTCACAATGCAAGCCTCACCACTTAGGAATGTAAGCAAAATCTGATCTGGACAGTCCAGACACGGCACTTAATGTGTCCTGGCGTGATTGGATGATAAAAAGTCATTCTGGAGAACACCATGCTCTGCTGACTATAATGAATAGGTATCATCAGTTCAAGGAGCAAGTAAGGATAAATCCTGATGTCACACAGGAATGCTTTGTTCTCATTTTGAGCATTATGTGTCTAATGCTTTTGCTCCGGTCTCCTAGTCTGTGGCTGTGTGCTTGGAGAAAGGCCAAAGATCCATGGCCTCCTCTGCCCTCAAGTGGTTTGAGAAGAAACTTGACTTCCCACAGGTGTGCATTTCCATTACTGTCTGCGTTCACTGCAGTAGTGTAGGGCCAATCCTGGTATATTTGGTGCTGTGGCAAGATTTTGGACTGGTCACACATAGGGCTGGGTGATATATCGTATAATACCGATATTGTGATATGAGAACAGATATCGTCTGGGATTTTGATCGACAATTTGACAAATTTCTTAACGTATTAGCCTGTTCTGGCTGAGTAAATGATTGGCTTTACCTGCTCATCATATCCACATTACTTATTACTGATTGCGCATTGCTGATTACTAATGATCATTATTAATTTTCAAAATTAACTTGTGTGTAAATATCTTATGAAAGCATGAATACTCATCACCAAAATATCATCACATTATCAATATCGAGGTGTTCGGTCTAAAATATTGTGATATTTGATTTTGTCAATATCGCCCAGCTGTAGTCACACAAATACATAACTAACATTTGTTACAACTAACATTTGTCCACAGAACTTGCGAGTCAAGCTGTCAACAATAGTGGCGCAAAGGGACACCTACCACCAATTCCTCCTCAGCTTCAGCTTCAGCCGCCTGCTGGAGACAGTCCGGTCATACTTGGATGCCTATCTGGAGAAGAATCCCTCTGACTACCTCCTCCAGGTACACGCCATGACCCCAGCATCTGACCCACAGTCACTTCCTGAATGATAGTGCAATGATAGTGTGTGTGATATGTGTTAAAGTCAGCAACAAATCAAAACAGATCCTAGCTTGACTGTAGCTACAGTTCTTGGAAGAGGGATTCATTTAATATCATTGGTTCAGCTGAAACAAGTAGAGATTCTGTGCTGTCCCACGGCACATACACCACCAGACTGGCATATAAAGGCACTTTAAGCTCACATCACGTCCCCACCTCTTTTGGGGAAAGCAATCAACAAGTGCTGTAGACCGCAATATTAAATGACGTTTTAAAATGCCCCCAATATATTGCTTGATCAGTCTTTTATATTGAAACTTTTCCTCATGTCAGTCATTCTCACATGATTAGTTGGCAACACTCCCTGCCATCAAGCATTCACACTACATTCAAAAGCTAACCAGGTTCTTTATCGGCCCGTTTGCCGGGAGCATTACTATGACTCACTGCATTCAAAATACTTTTAAATTCATCTGAATTTATGTCAGTTTACCAATTCAGCATTTTCTTTTTCCACAAACGACTTGACAGCATGCTGCAGTCGACTCGACAGTCCCAAATTCAGGTTGCCCAACTCAGACTTCAGCTATCAGTTTGGTTGTATGGGACAGGATCTTATCGGTTACAGATGAGTGAATGAGCAGATTCTTAGCTGAGGCTCTGGCTTCCTTTCATAAAAAGTTGCTTTGCTCTTGCTAACGAGGAAGGTGTAACAAAGATTTTTTTAAGACTTAATGAGTCTTAATCCCAGATGAGCTTGTTTATTGGCCTGTTTAGCTGTACCCTCTTCCTTTTGAATAATGATGCACTGACTCAAGGTGCTGATCTGGCATTATCAGTCATAGCTAATTGAGAGTTTGTCATCAAATTAGTTGGAAGGGCAAACTGCAACATTCAGCAGAGCCTTCCTCAGGGTCTAACAGACTTGCTTATTCATGAAAGTTTCAGGAATGATTTACATAGCGGCCGCTGACCAAGGTTAAATTTAGATGGGTATTTTAATGACAGGCCCTATGAGTTTTGCTCAATTTCACATTATGGCCAACCTTAAACCTGAAAGGAAATTGTTTTGGAAGTGTATGATAAAGTAATATTCATAAAAGATAACTTGCATTTGTCTGTGTGTTTATGTCTGCCTCTCCATCTATCAGGCAGCCACTGAGATGGTCCAGTCATCACAGAACATGGAGGCTATGGGGGACGTGGTGACACGGGACGAGTCTCTCTCAGAAACAACCAACAACTCAACAGAGAAGGATGCAAAGTAGGAAATGGCCCTTAATTCCGCTGTTATCAAAAGGCTAGAGTGGAACACTGTTGCTCTTTTATTTCAGAATGGGCCCACTTATACATGTTGAAAATTTCTCATGAGCCACTTCCATTTCATAAATGCTCATTTTCTGTTATGAACACTGTAATGTACACTGTCCTCCCAACAGGAATAAGAAGAGCTCTACATATGTGAGGTTAGTAGAAGTTTTACCTTTTTTTTATCTTTTCTTTGGCTGTCAGTGTCTTTTCAAGTGTTTCGGTCAATATAGAAATTCAGCAAACTGATAACACTAACTCCAAAAGCATCAGACTTATTGTGCATTATTTTGGTGTCACTTTCTTAAAGGGTAGTACTGTCAAATTGCAGTCATTATGCATGTACCAGACATCTGCCCATTTCTCCAGCCTTAAAACATGTGAGCAGTTAGATAGCAAGCATATGTGGGGTCAACAATTGATTTGTTAAAATGTATTGTTCTTCCTCAGGGCCAAAAGGAAACTACTGTCAACAAAAATTACTGATGTGTGGAAACCTGAATCTTGCAAGAAGCCTCGTGTCGTTCTCAATTCTCAAGCAATTTCCAAGAGTGGTAAGTTCTCTCTATCCTTTGATATTTCTGTGTTAAAAGTTAATGTATAGTGATATTACTTGATATTGAAGTACATTAATGGGATCTAAAATCTAGCAATATATTCATCTGCACATTATCCTTCATACTTTGCCTTTTATTTCTGAGCAAAAATGAAGCCAACAATAGCTAAGTTGAATGTTAAATCTTCTCCCACTGTCAGAAATAGCTCGTCTGACATTTCAACAAGAGTCGCCTGAGAAATCACTGAACACCTCGAAGACCAAAAAACCAAGGCGGCCACCAAAGGTCAGTGAAACTACACAGCGCTCATTCAGGGTTGTGTCTGATCAAATTAATCTCAAATAGAGCTGTTTTAAGAATCACACACAAGTACTACATTTTGCATGGGTGGAATTTCTTTCTGAGAAATTCTGAACCGATGACTTAAGAGTTTATGTTTTACTTGGTTCAGAAATGGACATGGCAGCTGGACAAGAATCTGAAGGATGGTGTGAAACTCCACGGCGTGGGGAAGTGGTCACGCATTTTACAGGATTATGACTTTGAAGGTCGCACCGGCACCATGCTCAAAGACCGCTGGAGAGTGCTAATGAAGACATATGAAGTCAGCTGAAGGGGGAGAGTACCACTCTAACTAATATTCTATAACAACAATTTTCTTGTAAAATAAATAATTGTATTTTCATAAGCCTGACTGTTTGATGAATTAGACCCTATTCAATCTGTAGATTACGTGTAAATATTTGCACCATTTGTTGAATCTGTTCTGTGTTGTAAACTGCTGCTTTGATTGCACCAAGAAAATCAAATACCACCAGAGGGCGCTCAATGCAGAGCAATGGAGTGTGGACTATTTGCTTTCTATAATAAGGAACAACATTTGTCGTTACGTTTTTTTTGCCAAGCACTAGCAAATGTAAAATATTTTTATATTTAATGTTTTAAATTAATACTTTTTGTAATAAGTTCATTTTAAAGAGAAGAATACAAAAGCAGCATGTTACAATAAAGTTATGCCACATAAAATGTGATATGTGCTTAATGTTCTGTACTAGAAAGAGTTGTTCAAATACAAATTATACCATTGTTTTGACAAAGTATGCGATTAAATTCAACTGAACAATGCAAAATGTTCATAGTGATGATTGGAATGAATCGATCTTCCTTTATGGGATGTGTTGCATCTTTATAACAGACAGATACTGCGTTGCACTGAGGCTGAGTCTCAGAAGTCCTCTTCAAAGTTGTGCCTGGAGTATCTAGGCATCTTAATACTCTGGTCATTTCAGTTCCATTGACGAGATGAACTTGGCTGTGATATGATGAAGACGCCAGACCAGAGTGTCGCTGCACGGTGCTCTCTGTGGTTCAGATGAAGAGGAAGCTGTGTTGTGGTGGGCAGCTGCACTGCTGGGTTTTCTGCACCTTCTTCCATGTCCCGCTGCAGCGAGGGTTCCCCACTGCCTGCCAGTGGAGCACGGCTTCTCTGCAACACAGTCACAGCCCACAATTTCTATGTATTATCAGCATGCTTTTTGAGAGAATGTTTTTTTTTAACCTTTTATCTCAGTAAGGTATTTTTTTGCAGAGCATGCATTATGCTGTCTTTCTGAATCATCCTGTTTTATATTCATAGAGCTACTCGCATGTATCCAGTACAACCACAGTCCTCAGCTGTTTTTGTGTGGATTAAGTGCCTTGCTCAAGAGCACATCAACAGTAGTTCTAGGAGGACAGAGCTTATCCTGCCCAGATTATTCCAACTGGTTCATGAATTTAAACCTGCAACGTTCCAGGCACACAGCCATTTCCCTAACCTAAGGCTATTACTACTTGTTATATTCACTGAATGATGTCAAACTAGTTTTGAAGGGTTTAATGTGTCTACTGTGTTTTTTTTCCACAGCGAATAGCAGAGGACTTTGTGGTGGTGTATGAAGGAGCCTTGACTTTGTAGTGTGTAGGTTTGAAGTTAAAACTTTACAAATGAGCAAAGGTCATTTTAACAGGAAAGTGGTGGGGGGCATGGGCTACCTTAGGAGAAGAGAGGAATGTGCGAACCATTCCTATGTGTGTGTAAGAGAGAGACTGAAAGCAAAAGTGGGTCATAGACGTTAAAAAAAAAAAAAAGTAATTTGCCCTTATTGCACTATTCTGAACACTGCCAGGATTAGAGTGTATTTTCCTTAAATTCACTTGAATAAAAAATTAAAGTGAAAATGGGATTGATATAATGACACAACTAGAGATAGATTAAGATACAAGCCTTTTTTGACATTATTTTCTGTTATCCAGTTCTGAGGAAATTCCACTAACCGTCAGTTGACCCCTTGACCCCTGCATGTACAAATATGTAACCCTAAACTCAAACAACACTGCTGAAAGAATGCACATTGAGATGTTTCATAACTTCATACTTGTCTGATTCCTGACCATCTCCTTGGCAGCTGCCACTGTTGTTACGCATGGCAGGTGGCTGGCATGCCACACACACTTTGAAGCCTTCTGTTATGTAGCGCATCCAGTGTGTGTGCGGGCGGTTCTCCACTGTGCAGTGGGTTGTCCGGGACGCCAGTGTGAATTCCACGCAGAACCTGGGGGAAAGAGGGGCGGCGTCATAAGGGTCACACTGCAGTAATTCCTGGGATATTCAGATGACTGAATCAAGATGGCATATACATTGAATGTACCAATTATTAGGGACATCTTCCTCATATTGAGTTGCAGCTCCTTTTGCACAATCCACATCTCAATTGTCTCAAAGCCTTGTCAAACTCGTCTGCTTCTCTATCTACATCTCCTCCTTTGTGATTGATAGAGATTTAGTAAGTGAAATCAATAAGGGATAATGGCTTTTACCTGGATTCACCTCATCAGTGTACTTCATGAAAAGAGTAAGTGACCCATATTATTTTGTACATTCAGTGAATGGTAGCATGGACACACCCCTCATGAAATGTGAATGATAACATGAATCCAGCCCATAGGTACACTGTGTTTGTGTGAGCTGCCCACAATACCTCACCTAAGTCACCCAGACCTTTGTGCATGGTCTTTTCATGTGGCAGGCAGCCCTTATTAAAGTTGGATGTATTTAATTTCAAAGGGCTGTGGGCGGACTCAGCGCTGCCGTATTTAATGGTCTGTGTCAGTGTAATAGACAGATGCCCAGGTGAGCTAACACCTACTGGTAGCTCATGCAGATTGAGAAAAAGTTGGGCTGTTTTTTTTTCTCACAGTAGGTTTCGAATTACAGATCAGAGCACTGAAAGGAGGTTAGCCCTTGGCAGCAGCCATAAACTTTTCAACTCTTGAATTTAAAGCTATTAAAGTCCTCTGCTATAGATCTGCGGTCTCACAGTACTTAGGGCGGCTTTATAGAAGCATGCCATGAAACCTACCCAGGATCCAGGGGGTTTCCATAGCTGTCATGCTTGGGCCTTCCCTTACCAAACTCCATGCTGGTGATGAACGCTGGACCTGACAGGAGAAAGCCGTTCGGTGTCTTCATTAGCAACAAATAAAACCCCTGTCACAAAGATCAGTGTGTGTGTGTGTGTGTGGCATTAGGAATTAGCCTTAGGAAAACATTAAGGCAGACATTAAAAATGAGGAAAACTGCTTTTCTTTTGCCATTAAAAATGCTCTTGTATGAAGAAATGATGCAAATCGTTGTAGTGTTCACTTTAAATTAACTTTCAGAATCAATTTAATTGATCGAAAGTCTGTTCTCTCACATGTGAGTTTGTGCATGCCTATTCCCTTCTCTGTGTGTATGTGTGTTTGTGTCTGTGTGTGTTCTACCAGTGTTGGGATTAATTCAGTTTCAATTCATTCACTCCAATCAAAATTAAGAAAAATACCATTAATTATGCTCTTTCATCCAGTTTATGGAAAGGAATAATTAAAATGAAGGCTTTAGAATCAGCCTTAATTTAGAATTAAAAGTGAATTGATCCTAACTGTGTTCTCTCACATGCATGTTTGTGTTTGAGTTTATTCCCTTCTGTGTGTGTGTGTGTGTGTGTGTGTGTGTGTGTGTGTGTGTGTGTGGTGTGTGTGTGTGTGTGTGTGTGTGCGTGTGCATGTGTGTACCTGTGTTGAGACCACAGTTCCCCCCCTGGTGGTCTCTGTACTCCCTGCAGCCTGCCTGTTGCTCCAGGCCGGGGCAGGGCTCTCCGCTGTTCCCGGGCTGCTGCTCTATGTGTCGAACACGGACTCGTACTGAGGCTTGGCAGGGCTTGGCACAGCCGCTCCAGTAGCTCCACTCACTCACTGCACAGTCCTGAGCTGGATGTGACACCCATAATGCAGGAGAAATGTTAGAACATTGCCTCTGTGGTAGCAGAAACACAAAATTGAAGTGAAAAGAAATCCAGAGTTGCTGGGCCAAACAGTAATTGGTTCAGATCAAAGTGTGTACAGAAGTGACACTTCTGAGTCCCAATTTCCCAGCAACAGGATCACCCAACTGTATTGCTGCAGACTGGATAACTACTTTTCCTGAGAAACAGGAATTTAGAGTAAAAAGAAATCAACCAAGGAGCTAAAAATTCTGGAAATAACTTGAGATCAATGAAAGATTGATTTTGACTTGTAGAATTTGTGTTTCCTGCTCAACTACAAGTGGCTTGAGAGCAGGCCAACTGAACTCCAACCCGTTCAATCATCTAATCCTGTGATTTTCTTTTCAGTTGCTCTCTGCGCTTTAGCATCAAGCTTTGATGTATTAAGCATGCAGATTTAGTGACTACTGGCCTATAACACAAATTAGGTACGCTCTGCTTGTTTGACTTGGACTGTAATTGCTACAACTGATTGACAGAATCACATTCTTCAAATATTTGAACTAATTCCATTATGTGGCCCAGTCCACTGAAATGAGGTTAGGCACAGCCTGCCTGGTTTCAGTTATTTGGTGATGTGATTAGCCTTTTTTGTGATGAAGTAGCCAGGAAACAAATGACAATGAAAGCTGCTGATGGAGTATTCGGTACAGGTCATAAGTTAAGAGGGTATATATAGAAGAATATAGGGCAACTCAATGGTAGCAGTTAGTTAGGCCTCTGCCCTAAGCTCTTAACAGTGCATGTAAATGCAGACAATCTAACATGTATAGGACATTTTGGAACCCACCCCTGCCAGCCATGTGTTATCAGAAATATGTGATGATGAAAACATCAGTAACCTACTGATAAGTAGGTGAATTATCTTTACTATCTGTCCTTATCTTCTGTGCCTGATGAGCAGATCCAGAAGATAGTCTATCTTTATGTATGAGTTTGGGTTATCTCAAACTACAGGTATTGTTCTACAGGTTATCGGATACTGGCATGATATGGTTTGCTGTGTACAGAAAAAAGCTGTACTGTACTTCCTCTGTGCACTCCCTCCATCCCTTCCTCACCTGGGCATTCTGTGAAGTAGTCAAAGCAGCAGTCCTTGGTCCTGACGCAGCCCTCGTCACAGTAGCACATCCCATACACACGGTCCATCCTCCAGTCGGTGGTGGCACAGCTCAAGTCTTTTCCCCTGCAGCATTTCCCCGAACACCCTCCAGACGCCAGGTTGTTCACTCCCAGAGTCGCAACCGCCAGCAACAACCAGGCAAACTCCACAGAGGATCCCATCATGAGAGGGTGAAGAAGGGGGTCGGGTCGGAAGTCAACCCCTGGAGTTACACCAAGCAAGTTAAAAAGAGTCTCTTGTCTCTTGCCTTAATATGAGACTTGCCTGTGTCCCTCCACAGTGTTCAGGTGCTCTCCTCTTCTCCGTGTGTTTATTCCCGCTCAGGTCTTACGCTACCTCTGTCATGACCGTGAGAGGGAGAGGGTGGAATACCAGTCCAGCCCAACCCAGCCAAGACCGTACGCTCTGCCACAGGAGCCCTTGTGACCTGGAATTCCTGTGTCCGGCTCCACACAGCCCCTCTGTCTCCCTCCAGAAACAGGTTTACAGAGCGACCCGCGGGACAGAATACCCCGTTCCAGCTCTGATCAAACTCCCCATGTCTCTGTTGTGTCTGTGTCCCTCTCTTCAGAGACCGTCTCTCTCTCTCTCTCTCCCTGCTCCCAGCTGAGTGCCTCCCTCCAGTTGATCACACACGGGAGGAGGCAATGAGGACGAGGGAGAGGGAGGGGGGAGCTGGTGTATTTGGTGTGTGTTTCCCCCTCCCGCCTCTGTTACTCACCCTGTGTATCTCTCTATCTCTCTCACTCTGTATCTCTTTCTGTCTCTCTCTCTCTCTCTCTCTCTTTGTCCCGTCTCACCTGCTTTATTTTGTTATCCCTCTTCTCTCTCGCCCTCTCCCTGCAGATTTGCTGTCACCCTGATGCCAGCCTTTGCCCGGCCACTCTCTGCCACCCCGGCACTCCGAGTCCCAAAAGAGCAAGAGGAATGCGAGCGATTGGCAGGGCTCCAGATAATTGCGCCAGAGGGCCCGCTGTGTGTTGTAAAGCCACCCTTTGGTTCTCACCTCTCTCCCCTTTTTCTCATTCTCTATTTGCTCACAGCAATCTACCAGAAGCATACACACATCAGATTTTCTCTGCTCCCTGCTGCACATGGGACGCTTACTCAGTGACGAGCCTTTGATAGACAGTCAGATGTAATCTATTTGAAGTTTTGAGTTTCAGGATGCACTGTTGGCCTACTATGATGGCTCTGATAAAATGCAGATGAGATAGCCTACATACCACGGGTGAATATCACCGTCAGTGTCAGTCTGCACCAGGACAGAGGACCACTGACCAGAAGCTCTAGTGTACATGACATTATTTGCAGACCAGGGCGTGGCCTTGATTTATAACTCTTGACATAAAGAGCTGGCAAAAGATAGATGACAGATTCCTTGGATATAATTCTGTAGAGGCATGTCTGTGACATTCCTAGCAAGCCTAATTGTTTTATCTCATTAAGATGGGGCACATCGCTGTCAGTTTGATTGATTAGTCAGACTATTAGATTTGCTGCTGTGAGTGCAATTAAGAGAGGCTTAGAAGAGAACGTTTTTTGATGATTTTTATGATGTTTTTTATGATTCTGTGAGGATTTCTTCAATACATAAAAGTTGACAATATTATATGGCACTTATTTACCCTGTTTTACCCTCAGCTACATATGGTACAAAAATAAATTGCATCCTGTAAAAACCTGTTGCCTGCAAAAGTGAACTTTCTAGGAATAGAGAAAAAACGGATGGACACCCATGCATTTTTTTTTATCATTTTACAGTAGATTTCTAATATTGCAATACTGAAATAAACAGAGTCATAGATATGAGATTTTGCAGGGTGCAGATAAAATGCGTTTTGCACTGTTATGTTTGTTCAAGGAGCCTGAATGTCTGAGGATGTTGTGAACTCCCCTGAGGGTCAGCTTCTGTTTGACCAGTTCCTCCTCCATCTCATGGGAAACAAATGAGGCCTCTGCAGGGAGCGCTAGATGGGAAAGAGGCCTCCCTGCGCCCACTGCTGCAGAAGGGGCAGATATTCGTAATATTCTGGATACTTTGCCTCCCCTTTCTGGCAAAACAGCTTGCGGAGAGCAGAGGGGGGTCTACTTGGGTCCTTTGATTCTCCTTCGCGCCATGGAGCAGGCAGGTCAAGCGACAGTAATAGCCTTCATCTTCGCCATAATCATCATCAGCAGCAGCGTCACTGGGAGGCTTGAGGAGCATGTGTCTGAATCATTGTATATTGAACCCAGACTGACCTCAAAACGACTCATGCATATTCTCTGGTCCCATCTACTGCACTGTATTTTAGTCAGTTTAATCTGACGCTTCTTTAGTCGGCTGTTCCACACACTCTTTAACTGAGGAAACCAAGAGGGACTGAAATCCCACTGCAAAAAATAAATTCAGTGTTGCATTGCAATTTTTTTTTTCATTTATTGTGAATTGATGCATTGTAAAATTCAGAAACTATCATTGTCACCCTTCATGAAAATGAGCAAAATATGACTCATTGTGTGTGTTGCATGTGACCGACCAACCGATCGAAGTGGTTAAAAGTTTTATTTTGCAGTGGAAAATTCAGAAATCAGACATGTAATGAATGACCCGGAAGCGGTATATTTGTTTACAAGTAGAAAACGACAGTAAGTCTGTCTCGTCTTAGCTCTTGCAGTGTTCCTGAACACTAATATGAAACCATGAACGGAACCGCTTTAAAAATGTAAAAGTTTATAGCCTGATATTATCGTTCCGAAGCAATTTTGCAAAACACGATTGGCAGCCTCTCGTTCACAGTGATCAATTACCTTTACTGACTGAATTAAGCCTCCAGAGTTGTTTTCTATGCCGTTTGGAATTGAATGGGAGTGAATGAGCCCGAGTGGTATGGCAAAACTGATTTTAAAATATCTTTAATTGTGGCACATGCATGTAAAAACAGTCAACATTAAAGGCAGCCGGGCTGTTTGTACCCAGTGCACACTGCGGTGCCTAATTACGGTACGCTCCTTACGCCGCAATATGGTGGCGTTCACATGTGCATTTGTACTATATAGAAATTACTAGTTATGAATGTACTTCGGTGAGACCTGTGCGTTGCTGGATGGCATGGATTGATAGAGATCAATGTGTGAAAATATCAGTCTTGAAAAAAAGTTGAAACTAGCTGGACTTTTGACAGAGGCCAGGTAAACAAACTAGCAAACAGGTAAAGTGCTTCAAAATCTTTCGAGACTCAGCAACCCACAGCAATTAGCCTAAAGCTAGGTGGTTTCAGTTGAATTTGACAGATGCCAAATGTCCCATGATTGGCTTGTACAGTAGGCTAGAAGTCACACACATGGACAGGATCCTTGCTGCAGCCAGTGGACATTCACTTACCAAGAGATCAGTGATTTTACCTATAGCAGGTAAGTCAGTGCATGAATGAAATGTTTTGTTTTGATTGTGATTTCCATTCATTGGTTTGAGATGCAAGGTAAAACAGACGGGCAACTCTCAGTTGACTAAATGTCAATGGAAGGCTTAGTTTCATCAAGAATAGTCTTGAGAACTTCACAGAGAGGGATGCCATGGTCACATTGAAAAACCCGAGGATTACTATGAAAATCCTGACTAGAGTTAGCCTAACAAATCAATGTTGAATTAATCAGTTCCACAAAGCCTACGGGGCTCTGGTCCTTATCTGCTCCATCAGGTTCTGCTGGAGAAGAACAGGAGCTCCCAGCACTCTGCTCTGCTCAGACTGGGGGCTTCGGTCCAGGTCTGGGCTCCTCACACAGACAGGACAGAGAGGACAGATCTCCAGGAGGTTTCACAAAAAACCTCTAGCTCACTGCATGCACACACACATACACACAGAAGAAACCAGGTCAACATCAGTGGGGTAGAGTCATGCTAGTAGAGCTACAGTAAAAATACTAGAGTTGTAGTAGAATAGAATGGAATCGTAGTAGAAGACAGTAACGTCTGTCATGGTAGAAGGTATTAATCAACACAAGAATCAATACACTCAATAGAGCCAGGAAGTAGCCTAATCATCTCCCTAGTTACCTGTTAATAATGAGGGTCGATGACAGATGTTGGGCCAAGAAAAATTACCCAAAATTGACATCCATAGTAGGAATCATAGGTAGGAATGCATGCTAAACATAGCTAGAGTTAGCAAACAATTTCCCTACAAATACCTGTTAGCAGAGTGTAGCTGTGTGCCGGGTGCTGTTGGCAGCTGTCGGGCTGCTGTGGGGAAGTGACCTGTTCCTCTTCTGTCCCGTGGTGTCAGGTCCTTGTCCAGGTGCTGATAATATACTTAAGTAATATTTTTAAATAAAATTTTATGAAATAAAAATACAATTAAATATAGTCATGTTATTATGAAA